>NC_066549.1:12760476-12762946 GCF_024679095.1 Eriocheir sinensis | reverse complement strand
AGAGAGAATAGCAAAATGAAAAGGAAGTTGTTTTTAATAATTTATAAAGCTCTTTACAACCCTGCAGAGTCGGGAAATATAATATGAAGCGGTGTAATTGTTTTTGCCTCCGCGATGAGCGCAGCACTTCATGCGTTTACTTAACCTCCCTCAGCCTCACAGTAAAGTCTGGGATGTGCTTTGAATTTCTAAATTTACGTCTTCAAAAATATTAGTTTTTTTCGTCCTTATGAACTTTCACTCCTTATATTAATACTTCTTTGCATCTTACCAATCGGCGGTCACTAGATTGGAGCATGTGTTACTGTTCCATCCTTCACAATTTCTGGATTTCCAGAAATAATAAAGACGATTTTGTTGAGCGTCTCTCCATGACGTCTTTCTCAGGTCCATTTTCTATCCGCTGCTATGAAAAATGTAAAACTGAAAAAAACAAAAAATATTTCGACTGATGTATAAACTTTCAGAAATTCGTACATACCCTGTATACATATATTGACAAATACCGACATGCGTATATAGGCAAACATACATACATACACACCCACACACCCATACCCACACACACACACACACACACACACACACACACACACACACTCACTCACTATTATTATTATCATTATTATTATTATTATTATTATTATTATTATTATTATTATTATTATTATTATTATTATTATTATTATTATTAGTAGTAGTAGTAGTAGTAGTAGTAGTAGTAGTAGTAGTAGTAGTAGCAGTAATAGTAGTAGTAGTAGTAGTAGTAGTAGCAGTAATAGTAGTAGTAATAGTAGTAGCAGTAGCAGTAGTAGTAGTACTATAATTATAGTGGTAGTAGCAGTTGTAGTTGTAGTATTTCGAACATCTCTTTTGTTGTTCACTGAATCTGACAATAGTATAAACATAAGGCGGTAATAGTACTAAAGCAGAAGTAGCAACATCAGCGGTAGTGGTAAAAGGTAGCAGCGTTAGCGGCAGTAGCCCAGCAGCAGGAACAGCAGCAGCAACAACAGCAAGACTCGCCAAGAGAAACAAACTCCACCATTGCTTTTACGTTCTTAATCATATCAGATGCTTTTTCCCTTGTCTGGCGCAAGCAGAAGCAAAAAAAAAATATGACACCGTTGGTCTTGTTACGCGGTCCACTTTTTTGTCTTGCGGGCAGCGGGAGGGCGGGCGGGGGAGCCAACATTACTCGCAAGTTCATGAAATATTCGCCTTGCTTGCGGACTAGTGTGTTTTGTTAATTCACTTGTGCTTTATGATGCCGTATCTTGCTTTCTCGAGACGCGGGTATTGCAGCGGTGGTAATGTTTCAGGAGGAAGGCTGTTGGTTTGTTTTTACTTGTTTCGTGTGTATGTTTATGTAGTCACAAAGGGAGAAGAAAAAAGAGAGGGAGAGTAAGAAAGAGAGAAAACAGAAGCATCGCGACGAACAGGGGACAGTAAACTTTTAAAACTTCATCACTTTTTCTTCGCATTTCTTTATCTTCCCTTCTTCTCCTTTCATTTTATTCGCCTGTCTTTTTCATTTCTCACTCCCACCTCTCTCCTCTTCTTTCCCCTTCATCACTCTTTCCTCGCATTTCTTTCTCTTCCCTTCTTTTCCCTTCATTTTATTCGCCTCTCTTTTTCATTTCTCACTCCCACAGCTCTCCTCTTCTTTCCCTCTGATGCCTTTCTTTATTTCTCCTTTCATTTCTTCCCTCTTTGTTTCAGGATAAAGTGTGTTAATTTTTTTTACTTGTCTGCTATGTGTGTTTAATGTAGTTAGAGAGAAGGAGGAAGAGAGAGAAAGAGAGTAAAGTAGCAAGATAACAAATGCATCACGACGAACAGAAGATAGAAAACTTCCCAAATTTCAACTCCATTATTTTGCATTTCCTTCGCTTCCCTTTTCCCTTCATTTAATTCGCTTTCCCTTCTTCATTTCTCTTCTCATTTCTTCCCTCCTGCTTCCTTACCTTCCTGACATCTATCACTCCCTCCTTCTCCTCCTCCTCCTCCTTCGTCTTTTCCATCTTCTCCCTATTCTTTTTTTCATATTTTTGGCCTCACCTCTTTCATACCATCTTCATCCCCTTGCGTGCATCTTATTACTAATTATTCTCCTCCTCATCACTCATCCTCTTAGCCATGCATTTCTTCATCACCCAATCTCGCTCTCTTTCTCTCTTCATCTTTTCTTCGCCCTCACACTGATTGAATTTGCGGGACAGGAGGGAAGCAGAGGTGAGGAGATTACAGGTAAGAAGGAGCCGAATTAGAGAGAGAGAGAGAGAGAGAGAGAGAGAGAGAGAGAGAGAGAGAGAGAGAGAGAGAGAGAGAGAGAGAGAGAGAGTGTGTGTGTGTGTGTGTGTGTGTGTGTGTGTACGAGTCTCTTTACATTGTGGTACGAGTACTAGCGACGAGCACCGGGTAAGTAGAGCGGGACGGCTTTTAGCTTGGGGGTAATTACCGACTAGTC
>NC_066549.1:12712976-12755476 GCF_024679095.1 Eriocheir sinensis | reverse complement strand
GAAAAAAATGGATATGACGGACTGAAAAGTGTCAGGGATGTTTTATGATATTTTTCTTATGATATGTGTGTGTGTGTGTGTGTGTGTGTGTGTGTGTGTGTGTGTGTGGGTTAGTGGGCGGGCGGGTGGGTGGGTGAGTGGGCGGGCGGGTGGGTGGGTTTGCGGGCGGGTGTGTGTGTGTGTGTGTGTGTGTGTGTGTGTGTGTTCATGAAAAAAAGTTAAAGTATTAGTTGTTTTATTGTGAAAGGTAGAGCGTGAAATTAAATACCTTTGAGTGGTCAGAAATTTTATTTATTTAGACTTTGTGCTAACTAACGAAGAAATATACAGACACAGGTATTCAGGTGTTTCACGTATATACATTTGAAGGAATATAAGTATGTATGACGGCTGACACACACACACACACACACACACACACACACACACACACACACACACACACACACACACACACACACATATGATTAAAATATACATAAACATATATTTTTTTTTATTTACACGGAAAACATATAATTTGATAGTGTATATTAATATAGCACAAACGTTATATAATCTTTAATATTTAACTCATTCACACACACACACACACACACACACACACACACACACACACACACACACACACACACACACACACACACACACACACACACACACACACACACACACACACACACACACACACCTGTCATAATGAGCACGGTTACCTGTTCAGTGTAGTGGCAGAAACACCTGTCTTTTTGTAGCACATGAAATAGTAACAGGAAAACACACACAATGTCTTTGAACCCACGCCTGCCTGGGAGCACACCTTCCCCGTGCACACAACACCTGGGGACGACATGATAATACGTTGACGTCTGAACACTGAACACGAACACTGTTTTTTTCGAATGTCCTTCCCTCAATGTGGATCGTCTTTTCCTCTCTCGTTCATAAACACAGAGACTACCATTTTTTGCTTCTTTCCTTTATAGTGGATTGTATTTTCTCGCTCTATCATAATCCCAAAAAAACTAGCTTTATGCGCCTTCTCTTCACTGTGGATTTTCTTCTTCTCCCTCGTTCATTGACTACCTTTTCTATGCGTTCATTAGCACACATTTACCTATTCACCTGTAGTAATGTAGCACCTGCTTCTCTGTGTGCCTTATTGATAGCACACGTAACTTTAGCCTATCTTTAACATGGCACATCAATGGCTGTGTTACGAGCTCTCCATTCATCGGCCATTCACTTGACGTCAGTTCTAATTATATCACTGAGTCGAGCCCCGTCACCTGTGTAGAATCTAGTGTTCGGGTTAATGGCTTCGTCCAACACATGTATTTTCTCTGTTAATGTGGCGCAAATAGTCAGACAGATGATACACTTTGAGGGTTTAACGAATCCTAAACCACTTTGAAGTTGCCGGTGTTTTTTGAGTTGGTAATAACTGGCACTTGACGGTAAGGGAGTGTTTGGATTACGGTCGTTTGTAAGGTCCGCTTGTCTTACACTGACGTTTATTTTACTATTACTGGTATATATTTTTTTCTTCTCATTTCTTTTTTTTTTTTCTTCTTATTTCTTATCTCGCTGACGGCTGTGTGTTCTGATTGCACGTGTCTTTCTTTTTATTTTCTCTACACTTTTTTTCTTCCTTTGTTGTCCCTTTTTTCATTATTTTTCATTGAGTTTATTTATTATGAACGCACACTTTCTCGTAACCTTTTGTTTTCAAGCATTGATACTTTTTCATTTATCCAACATTGTTCTTTGCAGTAGAACTATATATATATTTTTTTCGCTCGTAAAATTGTTCAGTGCATCGTCGTTTCACGGACATGACTTTAGCACCGACTTTTAACTTCTCCTGTCTTTGAACCACACCCCTCGTTAAACTTTCTCACCTACTTTTTTATATATATTTTTTGTTGTTGCTGAAGGTCTTTGTCTTACAGCAGATGTTTCTTATAATAATACTCTCTCAGTGGGTGACTTTTTACCCTGCTGTGATGTAGAGGTCAGGACTGTATGCCTGGAGTAATTTAGCGCTGGCTGACACGAAGAAGTAATGTAAATAAAAGCAGTAGTAGTAGTAGTAGTAGTAGTAGTAGTAGTTGTGATAGTTGTGGTGGTTATACATATATGTTTTTAAAGTGCCTCATCATTTTTTTCTGTATGGTATTTCTTTAGTTAGCAGAGACATGGTTCATTGACATTACTCTGATGCAAGGGTTCCTCGTCTAGTATGACACCCATTGTTACTCAGCAGTATACGAAATGTGATGCAGGTATATTATTTTTTTGAGTGTTATCTTAATTACTTCTCTGCTTCATCGTCATCGAAATTCTGTAGCCACCACCACACCGACAACTATCACCATCACCACCACTCCTACCACCCCTTCCACCTACCACCACCACCACCACCACCTCTTCCACTATCACCTCCACCCATTCCACTAACACCACAACTCCTTCCACCACTCCGTCCACTACGACCACCATTGCAGTTAAAGGCCATATTATATCCACAACACCAGAACTACATCCTAACACCGTCTCCTCCTCCTTCACCACCACCACCAACGCTAAGGCTGCCCCTCGCCACCGCTACTGCGTCCTCATCGCCACAAAGTCTATAAAAAAAAAATAATAATTCTAGAAGATTTTATGGCCAAGAAATGAAATACCTAGCTTATTGCGCTCTCTCTCTCTCTCTCTCTCTCTCTCTCACAAATATATTCAATGCTCGAAGTTTTTATGGCCCAGAATCTCATTAACCACCTTTTTATCCCCTCTTTATCTGTTTATCCATCTATCTATTTATCCATCTTCCTTTTTTTCCTTAAGAGGCAGACATTTCAGATGATGCAGTGAACAGTTTCTTAATTCACTTCTGCCCATCAGTATTCACCGTTACATTGTATTGCATCCCGACCTTCCCTTAATTTTTTTACTTAATTATTCTAGATTTTATTCCTGCTTTGAAGATTTTACTGCACGCTGATTCTAGGCCTATCATCTTCATTAGGGATAAATCTTCCTTATGAGCTTTCGGACGCTTGATTTCTTAGCGGTGTATTAACGTAGTAAGTCTCTCTCTGGTTTGATAATAATGGTACAACACAATAATACGATACATAATTTACGTTGAAGTGCCAGCAAACGTAAACAACACAAAATATGGACCAGTTAGAACAAAGTCATTATGAGTTCAGAAGTGAGGGTGAGGGTTCGTTATGGCGGCAGTAATTGCTATCATGAGTGTATAGTGCTGGTGGTAATGGTTCCTACGTAATGTCGTTAGTTGTGGTGGTGGTGGTGGTGGTAGTAGTGGTAGCAGTAGTGGTATTTTTTTTAGATATTCTTTCCTGCTTTTTATAATAATGGAATCCTTGTCCTTTTTACCAGTAATATTATTTTTTTTTTCACCAGTCTTTTCCCACATTTATTTGCTTATTTAGAGTGGTTTTAGGAGGGCGATCGTAAGGGGTCGTGCGCCGCAGCTGGTAACACTGTATCTTGCTGGTCTCTGTATGGTTTTTTTTATTGTGTCTATCGCCATGCTTAGTGTTTTTTTTTCTTTTCTTTTTTCTTCTTGTTTTTTCTCTGATTTTTTGTTACTGTTCTTCTTTATCTTCTTCTTATTGTTATTATTATTTTTTTCTTTCTTTCTTCTTCTTTTTCCGCTTCTTCTTCTTCGCTTTCTTCTTTTTCTTCTTCGCTTTCTTTTTTCTTTTTTCTTTCTATCTCCTCTTTCCTTTGTTCAAGCACGATTACATTCTTTATTCTTTTTCCTCCTCCTCCTCCTCCTCCTCCTCCTCCTCCTCCTCCTTCTCTCTTTTCACGCTCTCACTCACCATGACCTTTCTCTTTCTTATTGCTCCTCGCTGCTGATGCACCCTCCTCTCTTATTTCCAATTTTCCTTCATACATATCCTTTCCTCTTCTGTCCTCCTATCCCTAACCCATGCCTTCCTTTCTTCCTAGTCCTCCTTATAGCTGGGTATCGCACTCGCGCGGGGGAAGGTCGGGCTCGAGAAGTGAGATCCCGTTGTAGTGGTGATTTTGAATGCTCTTTGGCGAGACTGGAACCGCTATGCCATCCGCCTCGGGTAGTGGAGTGCGCGGCCGTGACAGGGGCAGAGAAGGGTGATGTGAGAGGCCGCGGTGGTTCCTCTGAAGGGAGATATCATTCATGGACCACGAGTTCTTCCTGCCGTTGCTGCTCAGATGATGATTGAACCTCCTCTTCGCGTCATCATCCATCTCGATATCCGTTGCTGTCGTCTCGTTCTCCGGCTCTGGCCCGTTCTCGTCAATGTG
The DNA here is from genome assembly GCF_024679095.1 of Eriocheir sinensis. Lineage (NCBI taxonomy): Eukaryota > Metazoa > Arthropoda > Malacostraca > Decapoda > Varunidae > Eriocheir > Eriocheir sinensis. The sequence continues at coordinate 12,751,156 of NC_066549.1, read as the reverse complement.
ATTCCTGTCCTCGCCCAAGTGGCAGGTCAGGGGATCCAGACCTGCTGTGGAGTGCTCATAAGGGACGTACGTGGACCTTCCGCAGGGTTGCAACGTCCTGCCGTAGCGTATGGAAGGTCTCAGGAGGGAGTCCCGGCCGCCTTCCGCCTCCTTCGTTGAGTTTCTTGCGCTCGCCGCCAGGAGAGACTTTTGGCGGCTTGAGCGTCTTCGGAACGAGTAACGGACCTGCTGGAGCGAGGCAAAGAAAGGTGAAGTTAGTATCGTGGCATCGTGTCTCTCTCTCTCTCTCTCTCTCTCGCTCTCGCTCTCGCCCTAAAAGAAAGGAGACGAGGCTGGAGGCGGCGCGCGGGAGATGAAAGAAAAAGGAGGTAGAGTGCAACCATTATCCTTTTGTTTAGGCGGAAGGAAAAGCGGAAAGAGGAAGAGGATCAGGAAGAGGAAGAGAAGGGGGAAGAGGAGGATGACAGAAGGAGGTGAACATTCCAGCGGTTGTGAGAGGAAGGATAAGAGGACAAGGTCGAGAGTCGTGTTAAGAGGAAGCTGTTGATGGCTCTTGTGGACTGGAGGTGAGGAGAAGAGCCGGGGTAGATGGGTCCAGAGGGGCGGAGAGGGGAGGTGTGTGTGTGTGGGGGGGGGGGCACACACCTCCAAAAACTTTGTTCCCAAGTAAGATAAGATGTGAGGCTGCGGCGGAGGCTTAGCTGATCCTGCGGCGTCAAGAGGAGGAGTTAGGTGAGGTGGAGGAGGATCAGGATCAAGAAAGGAGGCTTAGGATGGAGGCAACAGAGGAGGACGGGCGTCGAGTGTTAGAGGCAAGAAAGAGAGAGAGGTATGAGGAAAGTAGAGAGAAAAGTGAGGGACAGAAAACGTAGTGAAAGAAAAAGGATGCGAAAAATTGTTGAAAAAGGAAAAGGGGAAAAGAATAAAGAAAAAGGAGGCGGTGGCTAAGTTTTCAGCGTGTGAGTGCGGTGTACTGGAAGACGCGGTTTCGAGTCCAGCTGACGGTCTTCAGTAATCGCCTATTTGCCTAAAACTATCCACAAGCTGTCCTGATGACCACCTATCATCCCGGACTCTAGCGAAATTCTCTAAAGAGGATCAAGTGGAATTCTGAGGGGCAGTATGAGCCAAGCAAGATGGCACCTCTATAAAACACTTCTCTGCGCCATTACTGGGGTAGGGCCGACCAGAAGTCCCCATCAGGCAAGCCTGCCGGCGCTATAGGCCGAAAGTAAACAAAAAAGAAAGAAAAAAAGAAACCAGCGATAGGAAAAAAAAGAGAAAGCGAAGAATGTAGATGGGAAAGAATGAAAGGGAAATACAGTGAAAGGAAAATAAACCGAAGAAAGCGAGTGATGAAGATGAGCTGAAAGAAGGGAATGGGAAAGTGAAAAAAAAAATGGAGAAAGCAAGTGAAAAATGGAATAAAAAAGGAAACATGAATAAAATAAAAGAATAAAAGCAATAAAGCGACCAAAATAAAAGAGAAAACAATGAAAGAAAGAAAAAAGAAGAGAAAAGTAAGAGTACCAAATACCAAACAAAAGAAAAGAAAACGAACTATAAAACCAGAAACCCTAGAAACAAAAATCTTCAATCGGCGGGAGAGAATTCATATATATGGATGCGATTTTTGAAGGCGTCTATAATTTTCCGATTCCCAGGAGTTCAACGTCACAGTCAATACGTCGGCTGCAGAAAAGGTGCCTGCCAATGCCTCTACTTCATCGCCCTGCTGGAACTGGCAGATATTTCCTACTTGATGTGAATTAAATGAAAAAATAATGATTGTACTGGATCAAGAGAGAGAGAGAGAGAGAGAGAGAGAGAGAGAGAGAGAGAGAGAGAGAGAGAGAGAGAGAGAGAGAGAGAGAGAGAGAGCGAGAGAGAGAGAGAGATAGAGAGAGAGAGAGAGAGAGAGAGAGAGGGGGGGGCTATATATGAGATCAAGGAAACGTATGGAAAAGATAATGATGAAAGAGGGGGAAGGGGGGGGGGGCCAGCGAGGCGTTTTGAAAAAGGTCGAGTGAGAAAGAAGAGGGAGGAAGGGAGAGAGGGAGGGAAAGAAGAAGGGAGGGAGGGAGGGATAGGGTTTACGAGAGGAGCAAGATTAACAATGAAGAAAGAGAAAGGGGAATGGAGCTAGGAGGGAAAGAGGGGACGAGGGAGGGATGGAGGGACTGAATTATCCTTGAAGGAACGAAGAATGGATACGGAAGAAAGGAGAGGAGAGGGGAGAGGGGGAAGGAGATTAAGCAGAGGCAAAGGAAGGGAGTTTTTCATTGTTCTTCGCCAAGATAATTTGTTTTTCCGATTCTCTCTCCGGGCTGACTCGAGGCGACGTGGAACATAAGGGAAGAGAGAGAGGGAGGGAGAGGGAGAGGGAGAGGGGAGAGGGAGAGAGGGAAAGGGGTTACGGAAAGAGTACCATCAGATATATCAATTGACGGGCCAACACAATCAGGTCACAGGTTCGGATCCGTTCACATGGTACATACGAACAAGCTTTGGAAACAGTACTGAATGGATTACTTTCCCTTTGTACTTTCGTGAATTGCTAAAAGAAAACTCATGGAAAACGATCTCAGTTCTTCAATATATATTAAAAGCGTTTGAGTTTTTTTTTTTTTTTTTGCTTTGAACTGTGTTTTGTACGTATGAATTGCGTTGACATCGATATACACATTGTTATTTTAGTATTTTACGAACGGTATTTTTTCTGTGAATTCCAATTATTAATGTTCTTAGGAGTGCTTCAGTAATGTTGTATTGGTTGAAAATATTAAATTAAAGTTGTAAAATTTAAACATACACAAATATTTAGAATCGATGATAATTACGATAGCTTGAAAATTATGCATAAGAAGACACGAGATGAATATCAGTATTTGAAGCGGGAGGTGAAAGGGTTAAATTTTCTGAGGTGAAGTGAGGTGAGGTTGGCTTAGGTAAGGAACGCACAAAACTAAGATTGCATGCAAATAATAAAATAAAAGAGGCGAGAGTACTAACAAAATATAGTATCAGGTAAAAATATCAGGTTTAGTGAAGTCAGGTTAGGTAAGATAAGGTAAAGTTATTTAATAAGGAACGTTGAAACCTATTAAAGCATTACACAAAAGAAAATAAGAGGCGAGAGTGCTAAAGAAAATAGTGAAAAGGTACACTTGCTAGGTTTAGTGAGGAGAGGTGAAGTTAGATAAGGTAAAGTAAGGTAAGGTTAAATTAATACGGAATGCAAAAAAAAAAAAAAAAAAAAAAAAAAAAAAAACCAGAGCATACAAATAAGATAATACAAAGGCGAGAGTACAAACAAAATATAGTATCAGGTAAATATGATAGGTATAGTGAGATTAGCTTAGGTTATACAAGGTGAGGTAAGGTTAGATTAGATTACACAGTGCAGAAACTAAAATAGCATACAAATAAGAATAAAAATAGGTGAAAGTACTAACAAAATATAGTGCCAGGTATAAATGTTAGGTTTAGTCAAGTGAGTTTACATTTGATATGATAACGTAGGGATAGGGTAGGGAAGGGACAGATCAGAAAAAAATAACGCAGATAGCTTGGGAATGAGATCATGAAAAATGGCGAGAGTACTAAGAAAATATGCTTGTAAGTAAAGAGGTTAGGTTTAATGAGGTGGATTTAGGCTAGGAATGGTACATAGTGAATTTAGGTTAAGTAAGGTACATAGTGGATTTAGGTTAGGTTAGATACATAGTGGATTTAGGCTAGGTAAGGTACGTAGTGGATTTAGGTTAAGTAAGGTACATAGTGGATTTAGGCTAGGTAAGGTACATAGTGGATTTAGGTTAGGTTAGGTACATAGTGGATTTAGCTTAAGTTAGGTACATAGTGGATTTAGGTTAGGTAAGGTACGTAGTGGATTTAGGTCAGGTAAGGTACATAGTGGATTTAGGATAGGTAAGGTACATAGTGGATTTAGGTTAGGTAAGGTACATAGTGGATTTAGGTTAGGTAAGGTACAGAGTGGATTTACGTCAGGTAAGGTACATAATGGATTTAGGCTAGGTAAGGTACATAGTGGATTTAGGCTAGGTAAGGTACAGAGTGGATTTAGGCTAGGTAAGGTACATACTTGATTTAGGTTAGGTTAGGTACATAGTGGATTTAGGTTAGGTAAGGTACATAGTGGATTTAGGTTAGGTAAGGTACATAGTGGATTTAGCTTAGGTTAGGTACATAGTGGATTTAAGTTAGGTAAGGTACATAGTGGATTTAGGTTAGGTAAGGTACATAGTGGATTTAGGTTAGGTAAGGTACATAGTGAATTTAGGTTAGGTTAGGTACATAGTGGATTTAGGCTAGGTAAGGTATATAGTGGATTTAGGTTAGGTAAGGTACATAGTGGATTTAGGTTAGGTGAGGTACATAGTGGATTTAGGTTAGGTAAGGTACATAGTGGATTTAAGTTAGGTAAGGTACATAGTGAATTTAGGTTAGGTAAGGTACATAGTGGATTTAGGTTAAGTAAGGTACATAGTGGATTTAAGTTAGGTAAGGTACATAGTGAATTTAGGTCAGGTAAGCTACATAGTGGATTTAGGTTAGGTAAGGTACATAGTGGATTTAAGTTAGGTAAGGTACATAGTGAATTTAGGTTAGGTAAGGTACATAGTGGATTTAGGTTAAGTAAGGTACATAGTGGATTTAAGTTCTAAAGGTAAGGTACATAGTGAATTTAGGTCAGGTAAGCTACATAGTGGATTTAGGTTAGGTAAGGTACATAGTGGATTTAGGTTAGGTAAGGTACATAGTGGATTTAGGTTAGGTTAGGTACATAGTGGATTTAGGTTAGGTAAGGTACATAGTGGATTTAGGTTAGGTAAGGTACATAGTGGATTTAGGTCAGGTAAGCTACATAGTGGATTTAGGTTAGGTAAGGTACATAGTGGATTTAGGTTAGGTAAGGTACATAGTGGATTTAGGTTAGGTAAGGTACATAGTGGATTTAGGTTAGGTAAGGTACATAGTGGATTTAGGTCAGGTAAGGTACAACACGCTAGATTAACAAGGATTTCAGGAAACTAAGATAGCAAGCGAATAAGGAAAAGAAAATAGGTGAGAGTATGAACAAAAAATAGAGACCAAATGGGTTCATTGGACGCACACTAGGGTTTTAGCGCCATCACAATAAGTCTTCGTTTGGGCTTTTTACAGTGACATCTGCCTTCATGACTTTTCGTTTACGCCCCCCCCCCCACCCCCCCCACCCCAATGCTCTCTCTCTCTCTCTCTCTCTCTCTCTCTCTCTCTCTCTCTCTCTCTCTCTCTCTCTCTCTCTCTCTCTCTCTCTCTCTCTCTCTCTCTCTCTCTCTCTCTCTCTTAATTAATTAATAAAATTCATCAACCACTACCACAATTATACACACACTCCACAACTATACACACACACACACACACACACACACACACACACACACACACACACACACACACACACACGTCTTAGATTTAATTGATAAAGTTTTCTCATATTACAGAATCCTCAAAAAAAAAAAAAATGTAGTGGCGATAAACTCTGTCCTTTTTTCACTTTAATAACGGATGGCGTAAAATAGGACCTACTTACATCTCGGGCGTTGCTAATGAGCTGGGAGCGAATATTAATGTCATTTTCACGATATGCTTCACCGATTTTAGCTGTGATGTAGTGAAAGCAAATCGTGCACTTTTTGTTTGGCACACTTATAGATAGATAGATAAGTAGATTGATAGACAGAGTACTACTAAATCATTTCATCTGCGAGCCAGGTGGTTAATTAGGCAGTCAGGTATCAGACACACCTGTGAGATTTAGTAATTAAAAGTCAGTCAGTCCCATAAAAGGAGCATAATTTCCTCCCCTTATCTCACCTGTTAATCACTTTTTTGGTCAACCTGTCAGTCAACGCGTCCGTGAATCAGTAAGTCTGTCAGTGAAATCATTCCTGTTATCATTCATTCTTTCAGTCAGTCAATTGTCTCATCTGTTAATCACTTTCTTGGTCAACCTGTCAGTCAACGCGTCCGTGAATCAGTAAGTCAGTCAGTGAAATCATTCCTGTTATCACTTATTCTTTCAGTCAGTCAGTCGGTAAGCCAGTCACTCAAGTAGTTAAAGGGAAGCAATTAACACATTTAGTTCAGTTATTATTTCAGTCCGTCAGGTAGTTACGTCACTCAGTCAGGTAGTCAGGTCAGTAAGTCAGCCAGTCAGGTTATTTGGTCAGTCAGTCAGCCAATCGAAAAAGACACTGAATCGCATGACCTCATAAATGCAGTCAGTCAGTCAATCCGTCAGTCGTCAGTCAGTCATTCAGTCAATCATTTGAGCAAGACACAGAATAATATATCACGCGTGCAGTCAGTCAGTTCGTCAGTTAGTAATTCAGTCCTGTTGCCAGTTTAAGATATTACTGTTGGTTAGTCGGCCAGTCAGTTGCGCTAAGTCACGGTATCCTGCACTCAGCAAGTTATGCGTTCTCAGCTTCAAAGTCATTCAAGGAGTGGGCGGCTTGGGCCAAAGAAAAAACAGAGATATGAGAGGAAGGGAAATTAGACCCTGATGGAAAGCTGAAATCTGGTCATGAGAGAGAGAGAGAGAGAGAGAGAGAGAGAGAGAGAGAGAGAGAGAGAGAGAGAGAGAGAGAGAGAGAGAGAGAGAGAGAGAGAGAGAGAGAGAGAGAGAGAACATTATTAATTATATATCCAAGCTAAAAATAAAGATAATATATATCTCAAACAGTGAAAATGTTAATGCATCCCACTAATGAAAGTGATTAGAAGCTCGTTTCCAGAAGGTTAATTATACCGCTAATGAAAATTAAAAAAAATAAAATACTCGTTTTTAACACAAGCACTCACGAAGTAAATAAAAAGAACACAAATAAAAAACGAAATTAATATATTTGAGTCTCATAAACATACGGAAAGCTGCTTCTTAATTTCCTGCAAGAAACTCTTAAACCATGTGTGTGTGTGTGTGTGTGTGTGTGTGGGTGGGTGTGTGGGTGTCCCTGGCGTATGCTATTAGGCTGATTGCCAGACTATCAGACGCGGAATGGAGCGACACGAAGCTATTGCAGACTGAATTTAATCCTTCATTTCGGTGGTGTGACGCGCATGGTGGTGATCCCGGCTCTCGTGACTCAGGCAGACAATCATTAGTTAAACCTTACTGTATTGACACGTATCTCGGTAACGTGGTTATTATCATTTTGGACAGCGATAGAAGTAGTAGTAGTAGTAGTAGTAGTAAAGGTAGGGTCATTTCCCAATCCAGTTTCCCCTTTCTTTCATTCTTTCTCGTATTTCTTCTGGATGTCGTTGAATCCTATCCCTCAAGCTTAACCTTAAACCACCTCTGCCTCACTACCGCCACACACACACACACACACACACACACACACACACACACACAGCACTTGCTCATGTCGGGAGGGTACCTGCTGGCGATTACGAGTCCAACACGTGATCAGGCCGTGGTGAATAACACACACACACACACACACACACACACACACACCTCCCCCAGCAGACCGAGACTCACCCCGTCCTCGAACACATTGACCACGGACGTGTCGAGGTCGGCCCCGGAGCTCCGGTAGGTGGTGAAGCGCGAGCTGGCCCGCGTGCTGGCCCGGTACTGCAGGTTGGAGCCGGTCCTGGGCGAAACACGGGCGGGTTAGTGGCGATGGGAGAGGGAGGTTAGGTGGAGTTAGGCTACGCTTGGCTAAACTAAGATAGGCTAGGTTAGATTAGGTTAGGTTAGGTTAGGATGGGTAAGATTAGATTGAGTTCTGCTTGGTTGGGAGGGTTAAGCTGGGTTTGGTTAGGCTAGAATAGGTTATCGTCTTCCAAATATGTCGAGGCCGGTCTGGGATGGGCTCCCGCGGATCCTTTCCTCCCCTCTGCTCTGCCACACAGTCCCAACACCTATCTCCTCCTCTCATATGTAAGCTATAGGTAACATATGAGAGGAAAAAATAGGTGTTGGGACTGTGTGGCAGAGCAGAGGGGAGAAATGGACCCGCGGGAGCCAACGCCAAAACGGACTCGACAGTTTGGTTTCACTTTAGGTTAGGCTAAGGTAAGATAGGCTAAGTTGTGCTAGGCTAGGTTTTGTTAGGGTAAGATGGGTTGGGTAAAGTTTGGTTAGATTAGACTGGGGTAGATTTGGCTAGGTTAGGTTAGGCTGGGTTGGTCTAGGTTAGGTTAGGTATAAGCTGGGTTGGTCTAGGCTAGATTAGGTTAAGCTGGGTTGGATTATGCTAGGCAGGTGGTTTGGTTAGAGTAATGCAGGGTTAGTGGTGGATACATTGGGTAAAGTTAGATGACGTAATGTTAGGTAGGAGATGGAATATCATAGTCAGATAAAGTACGATTGAATGATTAGATTAAGATGTGATATGATGATAGTAAGTTTGAAGTGATGGTGAGAATAAGTTAGTTGATGGGGGCGTAGCTATAATGTTAGTAAGCTAGAGAGGACCAGGTTTGTTTAGGTAGGGTGAAGCTAGTACAGGCATGAATAAGAGATAGGATTTGGGCAAGCTTAACTTTAGTCACTGTACACCAGCGTTGCCAAATTGTCGTACACACCGTATTGCATTTTCGTAGTTTCTTACTGATATCTATAGCAAAAACAAACAAACAAACATCAATATATGACAGTTTTAACGCTTACTTTAATATTCTTTCGTTATTTGTGTAGGTACGAGAGTTTGAGGCTTAAAAATGATAAATACAATGTGGTGAATACGATAATCTGGCAACACTGCTGTACACTGAAAGGGTCCAGAAGCTCTAAGAGAGAGAGGGGGCCTGGCTTCTGGGTCTGTTAGTGTACGGTGACTATGCACTGAATTGAAAGGGTGAGATTAGGTTGGATAAAACGAATGGATAGGTTAGAGAAACTACTGTGGATTAAAATATATACACGATTGGTTATCATGCTCCGGGTTTGTTGGAGTACACACAGTTGCATCATGGCGGGTCATGTGTAGGCTGAGATAAACTTTCTGCCATACAGCAAACTTTATTTATTTATTCATTTATTTATTACGTTGAGCCTGTAGCACCGGTAAGCTTTCTTGCTGAGGCCTGATGGTTTTCCCCAGCCCGGTAGTGGTGGAGAAGAGTGTTTATAGTGGTGTTCCTTGGCTCATGCTGCCGTACGGAACTCGTCTTTGCTCCACTCTTGAGAGTTTCGCTAGAGTACGGGTTGATAGGTGGTCTTAGGACAGCATGTAAGTAGTTTTAAGCCAGTCGGCGATGGCTTGAAGCGACGGGCACGATAAGAACCCGGGTCATCAAGGACACCGCCCCCGCACACTGACCACTCAGCCACCAGCCACCAGGTTTAGGGGTGAATGCCTCTCGCCGTTCGGAAAAGGTGGATCGTATCTCTCGTGTTCGTCAAGATGGTTAGGAAAGTTTGACGGGGACGCGTTTTCTGTAATGATGCATCTCCTTTCTGACCTCGTCGCAAGAATGATTGTATCCTGCATCAACACCACTACCATTATTTTCAGTTAGTGGTATTATTATTTTTTATCGGTAGTAATAGTAACTGTAATTGTATTAGTAGTAGTGGTAGTACTAGTAGTAGTAGTAATAGTAGTAGTAGTAGTAGTAGTAGTAGTAGTAGTAGTAGTAGTAGTAGCTCTGTTAGCTTAAGAAAAATATGTTTAATAAGGTTTATAATGCTAAATAAAGATGGTTGTCGGCCAGTCATTGGCGGGGTGGGGCCAATGAATTGCTTTGTGAAAGGATATGAGAAAAGATACCGCTCACAACGCAACTTTAATGGATGGAGGCCCGTAGTGGTAGTGAAAAAAAAGTAGTAGTAGTAGTAGTAGTAGTAGTAGTAGTAGTAGTAGTAGTAGTAGTAGTAGTAGTAAATGGTGGTACTTGTTGCTGTTGTGCACAATTTTAGAAACTGGGTCTATGATAAATTTGGAATTACGTATCTTACTGCCCATAAAAGAAGTTATTTTTGGATGAAAATAGGATAATAAAAATTTATCTCATGCAGAAAACAAAAAGTTATATAAGATTAATGAACCACTAAACGATGGCAGTTTGGCCCCACCGCGGACCTTCAACACAAACACGAGACGGCGGACACACCCTCCCACGCTAGCCCTGACTGCTGGGCCGCTGATAGGCTGCTCCAGGCATCCTTCTGCCTCGTTACCTTCTCCCCAGCGACGCCCTCTATTGACCTACTCCAAAAACAAACATCCTCCCCTTCTGCCTCATGCAATGCAGAGAGCAAACGCACTCTACTGGTTTACTCTCTCTGTAGCCTATTGCGTTGGGTCGTCGGCCTCGATTCCAGTATTAAATGTGGTTTTCCAATGAGTTCAGTAGGAAAAGTCTGTAAAGCTGGAGAATTTAAGTTGAATGATGTCAGACTGGAAAGTGAAAGCTCCAGTAGTCAAAATTTCCCTCCTGACAAAGCTTCGAAATATTGCGTTGGCTCCCTTCGTTTCCCATACTTGTGTTCGAGATATTTTATTTTCCATTGGTTGTTTGACAACGTTTTCCAACCTAGCTTTTCACACCAGAAGTTTGTTCAGAAAAGGTTTGCTTTGTTACACATGCTGATAAAAGTTTTAGTTGGCACCGTTATTCCGGGCTTTAGGTGGGGCTGAGTTAGGTGCGGCGTCTGGCTGTTTGGGCAGGTCAATGTGTATTTCCAGAGTAAGGTAACACTTATAGGACAAGGCGCATCACCATCCCTTCTTATAAATATAAATGTAGGCAAATATAGATAGAATGATGGATTTAAATTGATGGATACGTAGATAGCTTGAATGATTACATATGTAAACAGTATTTTGTCCAATAAGTATGATTAACACACACACACACACACACACACACACACACACACACACACACACACACACACACACACACACACACGTGCGCGCGCACGGGCTATCCTATCCTATTGTAACTCTTTGAAAACGAAGAATCAAAGGAATTGTCCTATTAGAAAAAATGCAATAACACAGTGAAAATATCCGTAATGAACACCACTGAGAGCCGGGGGCGTCAGGTACAGGCCGCAGCAGTGGCTTCTGGAGCGGTGATATTTTACCTCATCGGTGGCGTAGTTGGTATGCTGCCCTGACTTTCACTCGGAAGGCTCTGGTTCGATCCCCGGCACTCAGTGGTGTTCATTGCAGAATTGTACTAATCACCATTGGTGGACGGAAAATCATATTGCAATTTGCGTCCGTAAGCACGAGCGCAAATAAAAGATGTTCATCAAAATGGAGTGTTTAAATCCACTAACGTTATGAGTTGGCGTATTGGCCAGCGGAAACAGTTCAATTTTGCGAACAACAAATATCGCATGATGTAAAAACAAAAACAAAAAAGATGAAACAGGGGCTTTGATAGTAGTGAAAAACAATCGGGATCACCAGAAAAAAGCGAAATTTAAAAACAAAGAATATTGATCAGCAAATTCAAAACATAAAAATAAAGGAGGAAACAAAAACATTGACCAAAAATCTGTATCCGTGATTAACCGCAATACAGCTCCAACAGGTATTCTTATCCATGCTCAGTTGCTAGCGAGGAGGGCAATAATCTTTTTGTCGTCCTTCTGCTGTCTTTCCGTTTTTTTCTACCTCCGTTATGAACCGACATGTAATCACCGTAAACACAACGCATCCTTTGGTAAATATCTCAAGCTGACTAACTTTGGCAAAACTCCGATGAAATAAAAATGACCATATAGAAACCACGCCTGTTCTTGAGGGCAGACTCTGAATGACTCTGAGGAAGATTGATGGAGGTTGGGACTTGGCACGCCCCACCCCACGACTGCTTTATTTTTTTGTTTCCTTCATTGGCGGTTGACAACTTTCCGAAAAAAAAAGAGTTGTCAGCATGGAGGGAGATGCGTATTCTCAGTATGTTTGTTTGTCTTGCTTATTATTTCATGGATTCGTAAGCACAAAAATGTTTACGGTTTATTTATATTTATTGTTCCATGCATCAGCAAAAGGAGAAAAATGGTTGTTTATTTTGTATCGTTATTCCATACAATAGATCGTTTTATTTCTATTATTATTCCATGCATCAGTAGGAGCAAAAAATATATAGTTTGTTCATTTTTTTTTAGTATTTCATGGATCAGCAGCAGCAAAAATGTGAATATGGTTTGTAATAAAAAACAACAACATCATGTAATCTATTTCAATGTATACAAAAAAAATATACCAATTACAATGTGGCGGTGGTGGTGGTGAAGCCCGTGAAGGAAGTGGCGATGTTGGTGTTGATGATGAGTTAAAAAGGTTTGCTGTGATGTTAGTGAGTTTTTATGTACCGTTTGTCAATCATTTTTCTTGTTCTCAAAAGTACGGAATGTGTGTGTGTGTGTGTGTGTGTGTGTGTGTGTGTGTGTGTGTGTGTGTGTGTGTGTGTGCATGCTTGTCAATGTGTTTGTCCGTCTGCCTGTCTGTCTCTCTATGTGTACATGTCTGTTTGAATGTCAGTCACTAAGCGTTTGTCTGTATATATCTATCTGTCTGTCTGTATCAGTCTATTTCTCTCTCATGATATAATCAGACGTAATTCAACTAAAAACATATTTCCTGACACAAGAGGCAACGACAATGACGCACCGCCTGCTTAAAATAATCATGTTTGAAACTAATTATTTAATCGCGTTTATATCCATCTCGTATCATACGCCAGAGGATAATCTCACTCGATCCCTTTTTTCCCCGTGCGATGAAGGCGTTGGGTCCGCTCGTAAACGTCACTCATCTCTCCCGTGACCCCGAACGATAAAATTGGCACGTCAACGCTGAATTAATGGAAAAAACATAAGGCCGTAAAGGAAGAAGGAAAAGAAAGGCTGTTTGGGATTATTTCACAGCATTAATGGGATCAAGCGTCGGTCTAAAATACGTTGGTGTTTGTGTGCGAGAGAGAGAGAGAGAGAGAGAGAGAGAGAGAGAGAGAGAGAGAGAGAGAGAGAGAGAGAGAGAGAGAGAGAGAGAGAGAGAGAGAGAGAGTCATTTGTGGTGAATTATGAAACCACAAGACCAGTTTATTTAGTCCGGTAAGGAAGGCTGATTGTGGTGATAAGAGAAGGTGGCGGTGTTGTGGTTTATGATGGTGGTGTTGATGGTGATGGTGTTGTGGTTATCAATGGTGGTGGTGGTGGTAGTGAGGGTAGTGAATAACAGCTGTGTAGTTGGGGTGGGTGAACTCTGTGGTAGTGCAGCAGAGTAGCACGAGGAATGTAAGTACGCCGGGTGATGTATTTCTTTCTCTTTCCCGGGGCTGGCAAGTCGTTGGCGGCAATGAATGTTTGCGTAAACTTATGGAGTCTGTGTGTCTCTGTTGGGGTGGGGTGGGGGGTGGGGTGGAGTGGGTCTGTGTGTGTGTGTGTGTGTGTGTGTGTGTGTGTGTGTGTGTGTGTGTGTGACGGAGTATTTTTAACCTTGACACACACACACACACACACACACACACAGACACACACACACACACAAGACAGAGGGCATCTCTTAACACTACGCAGCTATTACACACGCAGATGATATTTCTCAGGGAAACTTATTGCGTCCATCTCGAAAATTACGACTAAAACGCTTACTATTATCATTTCTGTTGCTTGTATTATTCTTATTCTTATTCTTATTAGTAGAAGTAGTAGTAATTGCTGTAGTTGTTTTAATAGTAATAGTAGAAGCTGAATTATTATTATTAGTAGTATTAGTAATAGTAGTAATAGTAGTAGCAGTAGTAATAGTAGTAGGAGTTGTAGCAATAGTATTTGTATTAGTATTAGTATTAGTATTAGTGGTAGTGGTAGTAGTAACGGTTGTTTTCGTTTAGGTGTAGATGGTGAAAATGGGACTATTTTATAATATTGGAGGTTGGTTTCGTGGCGAGGTAGTGGCGGTGATGGTGGTGGTGGAGGAAAGAGCTGGCGTGAGAGAACGAGGGAGAGCGAGGAAAGAAGGAAGGAAGGAAGGAAGGACGAGAGGGAGAGGAGAATAAAAGCGGTGGAGGAAAATGTGTGGAATGTTTATTAGCGTCGCGCCTCACTTACGGAATGCTGGTTAACTTTCCCGCCTGTCCGTCTGTCCGGCGTGACGAGTGTTTATTAATATTTGTTTGGAAAATGTAGTGTTTGAAGTGTTATGGAGAGAGAGAGAGAGAGAGAGAGAGAGAGAGAAAGTTTGTTTAAAGTTATATTTTATTTATGAGTCTCTCTCTCTCTCTCTCTCTCTCTCTCATGTCGTCCATCAAGCGTGTTCGCATCAAAGCCAAACTCTAATGCAAAATATAAAGAATGCCAGTCAGACCGTAGCGGAGGGCTGAGTGGAAGGGTGGCAGCGCCCGAGAGAAAAAGCTCTTTACTCCTCGTGCTGGAATGTTCGACTATATAGGAAAGATGTATATGATGCTGCTTTATTTTCTCTCTTTTTTAATCCATCAGTTTCTCTCTTTCCTTCCCCTCTGGAATTAGGGGCTGCTCTTTTTTGTTGATGGGTATATGTATTCGTTTACTAAAGTTGATGTTATATAATGTTTCTCAGAAATTTACATCTCAGAGTATTTGATGAGATGGTGAGTGGACGTTTTTTTTAGTGATTTTTGCCATCTATGCGCACATCCATGACACACACACCTTCTTTGAAATACTTTTTTTTGCAACCTTTAATTAACATCAACACGGACAACCATGACACACACACCCTCTCTCATATCAAGACGCATTTTGGCATGAATAATCTCCCCGTCCCACCAAAATACACAGTAATCCCTCAGCCTCAATCGTGGGCCGAGAAGAACAAACTCGTATATCAAGGCGTGGGTTTACATGTCATCATTCCTCAAACTTGCGTCTTATTCTCTTCTCAAAGTAACCGTCAATGCGCTCACGAGAACCGGAGAAACACCAACTATATCTTACCTTTCCCAGCAACAACCAAATGCATTAAGCTTGAGTTGCAGAAAGGTTTGAATAGGGCAAAAGTATAAGTATAAGTACAAGGTAAATTCAACAATATAGTCGCAACTCAAAGACTGTAAAAGAAAATAACCAATCAGTGACTATTGCCTCGTCGATGTTTCCTTGCGTTCAGTATGAAGCTCTGTAAGGGTTGGTTATTGGTTGTCAGAGTCTCTATCAAAGCGGCCCCCTAAATTGATTCCTCCATATTGGCTTGTTGTGGCTTTGATGAAAACGAAGCCTTCTACTTTTAAACCCTTGGTGACTGTGACGGTGGTAATAAAGAATAGTAGTAGTAGTAGTAGTAGGAGGAGGAGGAGGAGAAGGAGGAGGAGAGGAGGAGTAGTAGTAGCAATAGTAGAAATACTAGTAGTAGTAGTGGTAGTAGTAGTAATAGTAGTAATAGTAGTAGTAGTTGTATTATTTTTATTATTATTATTATTATTATTATTATTATTATAATTATTATTATTATTATTATTATTATTATTATTATTACTATTATTATTAGTACTAGTAGTAGTAGTAGGAGTAGTAGTAGAAGTGGTAGTAGTAGTAGTAGTAGTAGTAGTAGTAGTAGTAGAAGTAGTAGTAGTAGTAATAGTAGTAGTAATTTTTAAAGGGAAGGAAGCAGCTCGAGGGCATATAAAAAAGTGTAGAGAAAAAGCCCGCTAAATGCTGCTCCTAAAAAAGATAAAAGTAGAGTGGCCAAAAGAGAGGTCAATTTCGGGTTGAGAGGTGCCCTGATACTCTCCTCTTGAAAGTGGTCAAGTCAAAGGCAAGAGAAAATACAGATGAAGGAAGGCTGTTCCACAGTTTACCAGTGAAGGGGATGAAAGAATGAAGATGTTGGTTAATTCTTGCATTAGGGGTTTGGACAGCATTGGGATGAGCTAGAGTAGATAATCGAGTGCATCGGGGCCGCGGGAGGGGGGGAGGCATACAGTTAGCATGTTCAGAAGATCAGTTAGCATGAAAATATCAATAGAAGATAGAAAGGGATTTAACACTGCGGCGGAATTTAAGAGGTAGAAAACTGCTAGTATGAGGAGGAGACGATGAGACGAAGAGCCTTTAACTCCACTCTGTCTAGTAGAGCTGTGTGTGTGGAGCCCCCTACACATGAGATGCATACTCCATACGAGGACGGACAAGGCCCCTGTATATGGACAGCATCCGTGCGGGGGAGAAGAACTGGCGGAGACGTTTACTCGGGAGAAAAGAAAAAAAATTGCTTAAATAATACTCCAACTTTATGTATGTTTTCATGCATTTTGTTTCGTTTCATTGTTGTTCTAAATTTTTATTGTGGTTAATAACATGCAACAGTAGTAATAGTAGTAGTAGTAGTTGTAGTAATAGTGGTAGCAGACGTTTTGGTGATAATAGGTGATCGCTGTTACTCTTGTTGCTTTTTATACTGATAAGAATCGCCTTCTGTTATCTTTGCGGCTTACATCTCAACTCTTGGAAGTCTTGGTGGTGCTCATGGCCTGGTTTGTGTTATTGTTACTGCTCCTGATAATTGGAATACTGTTGCTCGTGCTGATGATATAAGTTGAATGGATTATATTTTACATTCAACAAGACAGCCGGCAAAGTTCTTCCCCCACAAAGAGAAGGATGGGAAGCACCTGCCGCTATTTTTCTTTGCTTTCTTTGCGTTTTTTCCCTGACGACGCTGCACTCACGGCGTTTGTTGCTCCTCGTACTGCTGATGTGCCTCCGCTCATTGACGGTGCTCACTCGGCTCCTAATGCTGTTGTTCACTTTTAGTCTGTAGTCTCGCTGTCTTTGGGAACACTGATGCCAGCGTATTAGAGGTTATCAGGTCTGCATTTTTAAAGAAGCTGTTTCCCGTGAAATTAGATTTGTTTCAGGTCAAAGGAATACAAATGATCTCTGGAAGCGCCGCGATCCAAGTTTTGTGTCGTTGCGTAACCTCGTGTACATAAATTTTAGATTACAAGAATTTTCTCTTTACCTCGAGGCTCATGTCAGACAAGGATGACGGAGGTTGCGAAGATTTATTAGATAGCGGAAGAAAAGTGGAGCAGAAGGAAGGGGCGGGCGGAGGAGGAGGGATGAAAATGCGAAGAGAAAGGTATTATTCATTGCGAGAGAGAGAGAGAGAGAGAGAGAGAGAGAGAGAGAGAGAGAGAGAGAGAGAGAGAGAGAGAGAGAGAGAGAGAGAGAGAGAGAGAGAGAGAGAGAGAGAGAGAGAGAGAGAGAGAGAGAGAGAGAGAGAGAGAGAGATCACGTTTCCATATCATGAATATGTACATTAAATAATTATCTCCTGTTAGTATGCATAGAAGGGACCAACATCTGAGATTACATTGACGGGACAGAGTAACACGGGTATCGGCGGGGGACACGGGTAGCCTACACGTGGGAAGGTTGGCAGACAGGTAATACTGAAGCGAAACTCTCGTAGAAATACCATGGACTCGAAATACTTGGAATTCATGTTTCTCGCAATCGAAGGAATGTTTGTCGCTATAGTAACCTTTCCAAACGGGACGTGTTATGCTGAGAGAAGGGCAACAGTAAAATAAAATACTGATGCGAAACTCAACTAGAAATACCATGGATTCGAAATAGTTGGAATTCATGTTTCTCGCAATCGAAGGAATGTTTGTCGCTATAGTAATCTTTTCAAACGGGGTGTGTTATCGTGAGAGAAGGGCAACCGTAAAATAAAATACTGATGCGAAACTCTACTAGAAATACCATGGATTCGAAATAGTTGGAATTCATGTTTCTCGCAATCGAAGGAATGTTTGTCGCTATAGTAATCTGGTCAAACGGGACGTGTTATGCTGAGAGAAGGGCAACAGGATCGATCGGCCATATCATTCTTTTGGATTTGGTTAGCATCATGTAATAGCGCATATTTTATTGCGTATTGTATTTTATGACTTTACAGCCACAATTTTATATACTACGTCATTTTAGTCAACAGGTTTATATTTTTTCGACGCTATATGGCCATGGTGGAACACTCAACCAGCCAATCAGTCAAGCACTCAAGCAACCAGTCAATCTTTCAACCAGTCAATCAAATAATCAACCAATCAGTCAATCACTCAACCAATCACTCAAGGACTCAATCAATCAATCGTTCAACCAGTCAGTCAAGCAATCAGCCAATCAATCAATCACTCAACCAATCACTCAAGTACTCAATCAATCAACCGTTCAACCAGTCAATCAATCAATCACTCAAGCAATCACTCAAGCAATCAGTCAATCACCGCTTTTGGGATTAACGCGTTCTCTTGATGAATCGTCGCCCAGTCTGGGATACTTATGCATTCAAACACCATTTCGTCATCGATTTATTGTGACTGACTGAAGATTAACGGAATGATAACGACATAACAGTCCACCTAATGCCGTGACGAGAAGCAGATTTGGAGGTAGCGGAAGGAAGGCCAAGTGACAAGCGCTTCATTTAATTGCGTTCACCTAATCATGTGCTGTTTTCTTTCTTCTTCTTCTCCGTCTGTTTCAGTGTGATGACTTTTTCTTATCTTTTTTTTTTAATAATTGGATCTGTAGTGTAAGACGTGTTCTGTAATTTTTGTTTTATCTAGTTTGTTTTTTCTAGAGTAAAAGTTAGTTCAAAAGACACACACAAAAAAAGAAAAAGAAAGGCCCATTAAACGATACTCGTGTAAAAAAAGAATGTAGAAGTAGTAGTTTGCTATTTTTACTGTATTACTATTATTATTATTATTATTATTATTATTATTATTATTATTATTATCATTGTTAATATTGCAGTTTTCCAGTAAGAGATTGACGAGTAATGTTTTTATAATAGGTTAAAATAAGCGTTTACACACCCACATTGCAAATAAGTGTTGCACGTTATTCAACAATGAGACGAAACAAAATGAATAAAAACATACAGAACGTTGGAATATTGTTTAAGCAATATTTTTTTTCCTGAGTGAATGTATTATGCAGCTAACTTTAGATAATTACATACTTACTTTACATACTTTACATCCCTCCGCTGTTTGTATGTAATATTCCTTGCTTGCCTCTCTGTCTGTATGTCTGTATATATCTCCGTTTCTCTCTCTCTCTCTCTCTCTCTCTCTCAGCATTTCTTTCTTTTCGTGTTTTCTTGGATTAGATTTGGCGACGACTTATTTCATTACGAACGGACGTGTGTGTGTGTGTGTGTGTGTGTGTGTGTGTGTGTGTGTGTGTGTATGTGTGTGTGTGTGTGTGTGTGTGTGTGTGTGTGTGTGTGTGTCAGTTTGCAATGTAATTTGTCCATTATCATGTCCCCCAACAAAGACATGTCATCAGCAGTCCATAATTTAGGCACAGGTTGAATTTTTGAAGACGTTCTTGAGAGACGGAGGACTGGAAAGTTTTTTTTTGTTTTGTTTTTGTTTTAAGGAAGACGACGCTTCGGATCGGCTGGAAGATTCACTAACGGCGGAGAAGGCGAGAAAGACGATAGGGTACGAAGGGAGGGCTTGGGTACGTGTTAGGCTCAGGTGTTTGTGTGAGGAGAGAGGGAGAGACAGGCAGAAAACAGTGACAGACGAAAAGAGTAGACAGAACAGAGACGCGAGGAAACTTGAGTATAGGAGAAAAACTCGCTTCACAGAGAGTACGTATTGGAGGAAGGTGTTTGTGTGAAGAGAGAGAAAGAGACAGAAACAGACAGACACGTGAAAAGAGACTAGACAGAAAGGGGACGCAAGCAAGTTGAGTATAGGAGTAAGACTTGCTTCACAGAGGGTACGAGAGTGAGAAAAGTGCTTGTATGAGAAGAGAGGGAGAGATACACAGAGAAACAGATATGCAGGCGAATAGAGACAGACTTAAAATGAAACGCGAGCATATCGGGTACAGGAGACGTACTCGCATCATAAAGGCTAAGTGATGAGGTTGCATGAACACTCACCTGTTGATTACGATGAGGTTGAAAGAGGTGCGACGCTTGTGGCAGCGACACAGGTGGAAGGCGCCGTAGATGATTGGGTTGACGAGGCTGTTAGACATCCCGAAGAAGAATATTCCGGACTGTAGCTCTGCCGCAACCTGGAGATGGAGAAAGTTGTAAGAGAATGAGAGAAAGTAGCAACCAGAAAGATAGACAGAATGCAAAGAAAAGTCAGAACGCTCATAAATGTAAACGTGAATACATGTTGGAGAGTGTAAACGATGCACAACAGTTTTAAGTGCTCACTCCGATAAAGTTTTTGTCCTACTGCAATGCTTCACTCCACTGCGAAGGAGCGGGAGGCAGCGGTAATATCTTCTAGAGTGACAAATGTGTGGAGTGCGTCGTTCCTCACATCACTGGCACAAATATAACCTGTTACCTCACTGGCACAAATATAACCTGTTACCTCACTGGCACAAATATAACCTGTTACCTCACTGGCACAAATATAACTATTATCTCACGGGCACATATAATTCCCTGTTATCTCTACTGCCGCTGCTCTGTTGGTTCACCTTCCTTTGATAAATTCATTTCTGGCAATTCTCTTCGAGTTGATCAGTCAAAACAGTGTTCACCCTTAAGTAACAGCGTCCTTTGGTGTCCCTCCTCGCTGCACAAGGAACTGATGCCTCTGCTACCTCTAATGTTGTTGTTTACATTCTTTGATTAAATATGTAATACTTCTTTCCAGCGGTTCTACCATAATAACGTCAAATGAACGCCCTCCCTCCCGTGTCAACCACCATTATACGGCACAAAAGAACTGCTGCCGTGGCTATCTCAAACACGGTTGTATGCTCCACTTTGATCTTCTATCTCTATGCATCACTTCCCGCTGCTGTGTTGGGCCGATACCTTCCGGTGGTAATGTATTTAGTTGCTACCGTCGTCCGTTCCAGCGAGCCAATCAAAGCAAGTGTTCATCCTACGACATAACACTTCTCCCATAACATGACAGGACTAACTGGGCAGCTACTTCACTGGTTTACCTGTAATGATCACTGAATTATTACGTTCACGAATAACTGTATTTCATGGTGTCCTCTTCCGGTACCGAAATAAACTGTCAAGTGGAGCTGTAGCGATGCATAAAGAATAGGCCATGAGGAGACTGATGACAGACTTAGTACTATTTTTAGAAGGGTTGCACGAAAGGACTAAAGGGATCCCACGGCGCAGTGTGAGTGGACGCATGGATGACCGGCCTGCCTTCCTTCGGTGTCAGCTTTTTTTTTCATCAGCACTCGTGGGGTTGACTCGGGACGTGTCAACCTCTTAGGACACACGAGTAGAGGAGACAACAATATAAGAACGGCGTCACAGGCTGTCACTTGTCTCCGGAGCTGTTTATAGAAACAATGTGGTTCGGGGTAAATGTTCAGTTTAGCAAAGCTGTCAATGAGGGCGTTATAACTCAATGCCACTTCTGTGTTATTCAAGCGTTCCAAATTTATGGCTAAGAATACTTTTGAGCCCTTGAGGTTGGCCGAGGGGAAGTCTTGTGGGATGACAGAGTTGGCCGCAGTGACACAGACAGCGTTGAAAAAATAATTATAATTGTTGTTTCGCTGCTGCTTCGGTTATTCTCTAAATATTGTTACACATTAATTTTCAGTGTTGGTGATGACATTGAAAAGCGAAAAAAAAAAACTCCAATTAAGAAAGGTGTTCCGTTAAGTGGCGATAATATGATGATGAAAAAGGGGTGTGTGGGGAAGGGGTCGGTGGAGGGGACGTGTGTGTATGTGTGTGTGTGGTGGTGGGGGGAGGGTAGTCATTACGCGGCGTACACTGAGCTAATGGAGGCAGGAGGGCAGAGTTATGTGGACAGTAAAGAGAGGATGAGGGTTATCCGGGCTATCCTTTATCCCTTTCCTTCCCTTCTCCCTTGTTTCCGTGCTTGGCCTGATCTTATTCTTCATCTTTCTCCTTTTCCTCTTCCTCCTCTTCTTCCTCCTCCCCCCTACAGGTCGGTATTATAAGACACTTTGGCTTCTCATATCAACTATTTCTAAAGGTCAAAGAGGGAATCAGTCGGGTTCTAATGAGTGGTTCCTTAGGTTCACGGCACAGAAGAAGGGTCAGACTACCACCAGGGTCATAAAACTACTTCTGGAAATGCCCCAAACTCCTAGGAAAGCCTTGTCAAATAGGTGAACTTTGGAGACGAAACGTTTAGTAATACGACCCACACGCCTCCTCCTCCTCATACCCCTACTCCTACTACTATCACTACTACTACTACTACTACTACTATTCGTTCCCCTCCTCCTTTTTCATCATCACTATATTTCACCTTCATGTAAGACCTTCCTCTTCTTCATCTTTTTTTTTAATAACCTTCGTTTTCAAATAAATCTCTATCGCTTTTTTCTTCACTCATTCTGCTTAGTCTCTCTTTTAGTTTCTCTTTTCATTTCCTACTCTGATTCTGATTTTTTTTTCTCGGTCCATATTTTTTTCTGTCTCTCTCCCTTCCCTCTTTTAATTCATCGACTCTGCTCGTTTTTTTTTCTTCTTTTTTTTGGTTATCTTTTGTTTGCTCTTCCTTTGTAATTCTTTCTTTATATATTCTGAGTTCCGTTTTTCCACTTCCTCCACTTCCTCCTCCTCCTCCTCCTCATCATCATCATCATCATCGTCTTCATCATCATCATCATCATCATCTTTCTCCTCCTCCTTTTCCTTCTTCTCTTCCTCCTACTTTTCCTCTTTCTTCCCTCAACTTAGTTTCCTCTTTTCGCTTTTTCTAAACTTTTGTAGCATCGAACTCCATTTCCTTCATTGTCTTTGTTCCGGGAAGCAACTGAATTGAATCCCACAAGATATGGAGAGAGAGAGAGAGAGAGAGAGAGAGAGAGAGAGAGAGAGAGAGAGAGAGAGAGAGAGAGAGCGAGAGCGAGAGAGAGAATACTGCAAACTATCTCATATCGCCTCTTTTTGTAATATTTCTTGTTTCTGTTATCAGTGAAACTCTTGCTCGTTGAATTAAAACCATGCATGACGGACCAAAAAAGTATCATGCTCAAAAGTGTACAAATGAAACGGCCATGAAACAACCGAGTGAATTAAGCTTTTTTTGTCCTTTCATTCCCTTCAGCTCACTATTTTTTTGCCGTTGGTGGGAAGTAGTTACACGCAGACGTATAAAATAAACTGTTGAAAAATTAAAAAAAAAAACATTGACCTCAAGAAGTACAGGTGAAACAGGGTCCAGATTATGTATTAGAAAGACTCCTGCGCGTATCACATTTACCCGCGTGCTAATTAACTTTCTTCCCCAAATTACCTGCCCTGCTGAAACACCTCGACTATAATGCTGTTGAGCGGAATTTCCTTTTGATCCTAGCCAGCATAAATTTACATGGCAATTTCCCTTTTGGAGGCAGGTTACATTTTTTTTTTTTTAATCTCCACTCTCTTACTTGTATATTACCCTCGTCTTTTTTTTTTTATTCTTCATCTTTCTTTGCCGCCTCCTCCTCCTCCTCCTTCTCTTCCTCTTCTTTCTCTTCCTCTTATTATTATCATTGCTACTACCATTCGTCCTCCTCCTCTTCCTTTTCATCATCACAAAAGCGTCATTACTTTCACAACATGAGTGTCTGTTTAACATCCTTTTTGATCCTCACCAGAAAACAAACATTTCCATAGTAGTTTCGTTATGTGACTTCTTTTTTTCTCAACGGCAACTCTTTTTCCATTTGCCTTCTTCCTCTGGCGTGTAATATCTTTGAAATGCAAGTGCCGTGTAACATTTTTCTTTCATACTGTCCACCTTTACAGCGAGGCAGGCTATCTTTTCACCGGTCCGGGACGTTGCATTGTTTTCTGTTGGTAGCGAGCCGGAAGGGGTGGGTGTAGGTAGGGGGCTGGAGGCTTCTCGCTGCCCCGTCCACTGTAATAAAAGCAATAACAGCGTGTAGCATTGTCCCAAACATCAAGGCAGATCATCCCATTTCCAAGTCGACAGGTTGTATGTTACTTGGAATGACTCTCCAATGACTGTCTCCTCGGTTCACGGTCCTTTTTTCTTCTTTTTTTTTGGATCTAAAGTCCACGTAATCCTCGTTTTATTTCTGTTTTTCCTCGTCTTCCTTCTCCTTCACCTCCTCTTTTCATCATTTCCCTATCATGTCTTCTTTGTCTCCTGGTCTCCTGTTTTCATCCATTTACCCTCCATTTCGTAGTCGTCTTTTTCCTTTATCCCCTCCTCCTCCTCCTCCTCTTCATCCTCTTTTTTCCGTCTCCTCTTTCTCTTTTCCAATTTCCTTTTCCTACTTTTGTTCAGCCTCCCGTTTCGAGAAGTGTGTGTGTGTTTGTGTGTGTGTGTGTGTGTGTGTGTGTGTGTGTGTGTGTGTGTTTGAGAAGAGAGAGAGAGAGAGAGAGAGAGAGAGAGAGAGAGAGAGAGAGAGAGAGAGAGAGAGAGAGAGAGAGAGAGAGAGAGAGAGAGAGAGAGAGAGAGAGAGAGAGAGAGAGAGAGAGAGAGAGAGAGAGAGAGAGAGAGAGAGAGAGAGATTGCTTTCACTTTTATTAACTTTTCTATTCTAGTATTGCTGGCAGGAATTCGTGGGTTTTCGGGGAAAATAAAACTAACTACATTAATTCTACTTTATTTCACATTCGTCACGTTCATTCACGTTTTCAGTATGACAGTGAGTTTTCGTGAAGTTCGTCTCATCTAATATTCATGATTTTGTTTTTGATAAGACGGAAAACATGTTGACTGTATTGTTCTGTGTTGAATTAGTTTATCGTAATTCTTGCACTCACAAAAGAGAAGGAAGAGGACAGGAAGAGTTGAAGGACAGGTGACCCATGATTGAATTGAGGAAAAAATAAGTGCTTAGTCTTTTATTACATGATTCAGGTATCCCTTCCACTACTTTGTTTCGCTGTCTCTTTAAACATCAACGCCGTAGTACCACAATTTGTACGCAATATGCTATAGCTCCCATAAATTGAACAGCCTCCCCATAAAAATCGCCGTCTTCCATTACATCGGATAAAATATGGCATAATAAACTTATCGGGGGTCATTTCACTTTCTTGGTTAAACTAGAAAGATTGTAATAAAAATAAATAATGTAGAGGTTCGTGTTTTTTAAGCCAGACTGTTCTATTTCCTCCCCGCTCTCAGTTATCCTTCTACCGTAAAGAATAGCGTTGCCTTGACCCTGAAAAAAAAAAAAAGGGATAAGAGGGAGAGAATAAAGAAAAGGAGGAGGAGGAGGAGGAAGAGGAGGAGGAGGGAAAGGATGAGGTGGTAGTGGAGTTATATATACTAGAATAAGAATAATCAGAGAAACAAAACAGGAGAATGAAAGGTGATGTAATTATATAAGAAATAGATGAAAGGGAAGGAGAAGGAGGAAGAGGAAGAGGAGCTGGAGGAGGAGGAGGAGGAGGGGGAGGATGGAAGGGTTAGTATAAGGAGAAGAAAGAAGAGGCAAACGATAGCGGAGACGGCAGAGGAAGAGAAGAGTAATTAATTAAGTCATTTATATCCTTCTCTATTATCTACCCCATTACCTGAGTTGATTGGAAGCGTTAGATAATGATGTTTTATGGCGTGGAGGAAGAACAGGAGGTGAAGGAGGAGGAGGAGGAGGAGGAGGAAGCTGTGAGGGACATGGGAAAATTGGTGAGGTAGGCACGAAGAGAAGAAAAATGAGAAAAATGAAGAAGATAAGGAGAAGGCGGATAAGGTGGAGGAGAAGAAACATGGAAACATGGGGATACAGGTAACAGAAAACCTATTGGGTCATTACAAGGATGCCTGCTTTGATGATTTGATCTGCTCGACAGTCGGTTCGCGCGTGCAGAACAGATTTTTTTTTTTTTTATTTTTTTTTTATTTTTTTTACGTTGCTGCCTATTGCGCCGGTAGGCATCTTCCCGGTGGGGCCTAATGGTCGCGTTCTGGTGGAGGCGAGTGTTTATAGTGGCGCCATCTTGCATTGGCTCAAGCTGCCCCCCGGAACTCGTTCTTGATTCGCTTGGACGGCTTCTTCTAGAGTCCGGGTTGATGGGTGGTCTTCAGGACAGCATGTGGGTAGTTTTAAGCCACTCGGCGGTGACTGAAGAATCCGAGGTGGTAGCGTGGGGATTCGAACCCGCGTCGTCCATCACGCGGTGAATGTGGGCCCAGTACGCTACCAGTTCAGCCACCGCCATCGCCACCGCTACCGCACTTCGGTGTTTTTTCTACTCCCGGCAAACGAAATTAAGGCTGATTTGATTTTTAAATAAGCTGATGGTATTCGCACTTACTACCTCTTAAGGAAGCTTTTTCCAGTGGCGGATAACTCGGTTTGAAAAGAAACTCATGCCACTGTCTGTACTACATAGGCTCGCTTGAGTAGTTAGACCGGTATTTCTATTTGTAGAGTTGGTTTTCTGCTCATAGAACTTGGAGTAATCGACGTTTCTGAACTTCTTCAGGTACTTCAAGAGCTGAAGAAATTCTCTCGTAAGCGTTTCTTTTTTCCATCGTAAAGAGGTTTAATCGCTTGAGTCGTTTCTCGAGTCCTTGAGGGCAAAACCATTTTCACAGCGCGTCGCTGAACTCTTTCCAGTAATACAATATCCTACCTGTAATTAGGGTACAAGAACTGTACTGCATAGTCGAGGTGAGGTCCTACTATTGAATTATATAATGATAACATTACAGCTGGCGTCTTGCAGTCGAAGTATCTTATGAACCCGAGCGTGCTATTGGCATTGTTATATGTTTGTTTGTTTTTTAACAAAGCCAATACCATGCTCGGGTCCATAGCAAGGCATGGCATTGCCTTTGCTAAAAGGTAGAATGAGGAGACATGGAAAAGCAGGCAACAGAAAGCTCACTTGTTCGTAACGAGGCAGCCAGCTTTAGTGAATAAACCAAATTCGTCAAGCATGTTAGTACCCTGCGGAACAGGTTGAAGCACTTTCATTACATAAGCACAGTACCGTGTAATTCAGTCATTACTCAGCAAACTACCTGTCAATGGCAATTATCAAAAGGTTGATCGTTTTCCTCGTTTTTTTTTCGCTCATCAGTTGTTTCTTTTTCTTTTCCGTCACATTCCTCTTCTTTTCCTTTTTCTTGCATTTTTTTTTTGCTTTTTCCTTCCTTCGCTTCATTTTTACCTTTTCCTCGTCTTCCTCATACTATTCTTCTTCCTCTTATTTTCTCCTCTTCTTTTTTTATCCTGCTCATCCTCCTCTTCCTTCTTAGTAACGGGAAAGCTCATGTGTGTGTGTGTGTGTGTGTGTGTGTGTGTGTGTGTGTGTGTGTGTGTGTGTGTGTGTGTGTGTGTGTGTGTGTGTGTGTGTGTGTGTGTGAGTATGTGTTTTCACTAGCCCACACGAGGTTTCTCTTCTAAAATATTTCACTCGCCATTGTCCCTCACTCCCCTCCGTTAGTATCAATAAAGTGAAACCCTTGCCAGCTTTCGTCTATCCCTTACAATCCAATAAAGCGCCTGCACACATACCGCCTCGCCTAAGGGACCGACGTGCCTGCCTGTTGGTGGTGGCGTCGGCCTTGGTAATGATCATGGTGGTGGTCGTGTTGATAGGGACGGTGAGGTAGGTGTTTGATATGAAGCACCGGTACTATGCAAGACCCACCAGCTCCACTACCACTATCCACCGCAACTACCACACACTCTTCCTCACTTGATTGCTTGAGTTATTAGGGTGAGATGGTGCGTGACAGGACTAGGAGGGTACGAGACTGGGGTGTAAAGGAGCAAAGCAGTAAGAGATATTGGCTCTGGGATGGAACGTGGCGGAAAAGAACGGGAATACAGATAACCAGACTTGGCAACGCGGAACGAGACAGGATAGGACGGGAAGGACTGAGAAAGGAAGGGATGGGAAAGGATGGGAAGTGACAAGATAAGACAGGAAAGGCTGAGAGAGGAAAGAATGGGAAGGGACGGGACTGGATAGGTAAAAACGCAAAAGGAAAGTGAAGTGAAAAGATAGAGTGAAGAAAAAAGGGGAGGGGTAAGAAGGGATGGCATAAAGTTGCTCTCGATAAGATTGGAAATAATGGGAAGGGAAAGGAAGGGTGTGAAAGGGACGGAACTGAGTAGGAAGGAACGCAAAAGGAAAGTGAAGGGAAATGACAGAATGGAATAGGAAGGGGAGGAGTAAGAATGGATGGAATGAAGTATGAAGGGAAGAAATGTGAAGGGAGAAGATTGAATGGAATAGAAGGGGAGGGGTGAGAATGGATGGAATGAAATAGCACGGGAAGGAATGAGAAGGGAAAAGATAGAATTGAATAGATAGGCGAGGGGTAAGAACGGGTAGAATGAAGTAGTACCGGAGTGAATGTGAAGGGAAGCGGCTGAATGGAACAGGAAAGGAAAAGGGATTGGATGAAGCAAGACACAACGGAAAGTGGCGAGAAATGATTGAACGGAATATGATGGGTCAGGATACAGGAAAGACTTGGTATGAATAGAAAAACTCGTAATTCTTTGCTTCTTTTTGCGTGCTAAAAAAATATTCGTTATCGCCTCGCTCTCCTCTTCCTTGAATTTAAACTTTCCAGTATCACCGCCATGATTTTAGCTTAACATTTCCGGTTTTCAATACGTCACTCGCCTAATATTTTTAAAAACATGAATGCAACTACATTTCTTTTTAAGAGGTGAACCCCTTGAAGTATCTATGTCGTAAAACTGAGGTAGCATATAGAAATATTAGTCTAGCTTTGTATACCCAAGGAATAGAAATGCCCTCCTTTAAGCTGCTCTGCGTCAATCCTTTGTTCTGATTCCTGGTCTCGTGAAAGAGTCAGGCAAGAGGATGTACACACGCGAGGAGGGAGTCAGAGCTGTACGCCTCAGCCTCGGCAAGTTTTGTTTCCCTGTCTCTCGCCGCCTTCTCTGTGGCAGTGTGTAGCCCAAGCCGCGACCCACTTATCCGAAGTCTTCCCAGCTCAACATCCCCGACCTACCCGAAGAAGAAACGCTTTGCCACATTGGGTTCTTAGTCTATGGGTCAGTTGTGGGAGACATGATAGGGTGGCGTTTCCTCGGCTTCCGTTGCAACATGAAGACCAGAACTACAATTATTTCCATCGCTGAATGGATATGCAAGTTCATTATATTTTGCAGAGTTGCCTGTTTTTTGGGGTAAGAGGAATCCGACTAATAAATTAAGTCCTTTGCTGGCTGCTCTCAAGAGGTTAATATGTTTCCCCCAAAGGTTATTGGACTAGCAAACTCGCGTCCGGGAATGTCTTCAAACCCCACTACTAAAAGAGTTCAAGTCACATAAAGGAGGATGTGCAGTAGGAGAACACCAGTAATTACCAAAGAAATGAGTGAAGGTAATGACTTAGTATACTTGATATTAAGTTCCTTTTAATCTAATTATTTCATAACGTGGAATCGAACATGAGAACATCAGCAGGTAAGTCATACGTTTTACGCCACTCTCCTGCAGTCTTAAGTCCAACGGGGGATTTTTTCAACCACCCGAACAGAATCCGTACATCACGGGCAACAAAAGTACTGGGAGTTAACCTGTCGCCTTAAGTTTCCACAGCATTTCGTGACATGACATTCGTCTCTTACTATACCAGGACGCGAGAGACACACAGCTCTTAGGGCACTCAGGACGCTTCGGTTTTGAATAGGGGGTGAGGGTAATGTGGAAAATAAAGAAAGGTGTCAGTAGGAAGAAAAAATAACTGCGACATTACACAATTGCCTCGCCTGTTATCTTCTTACTCCCCTGAAGCTCGTTTCTAACCACTTAGGCTAATATGCTCAGAGGGAAGGCTGTTTAAAAGTCTCTACTTGAGGTGTAATAAAAAAGGGGACCTGCTCTGCATAATCTTCATGGAAAACTCAACGTTCACTTAAGCTAAGAGGGCAAGGGCTAACTTAAGATAGGTTCAGAAAGTGTAATTAGAAATATTAATTATAAATAGTTTTCCCGACTTGAGGCTCGAAAGAATATGATAGGCGCGCGCTTGTGTGTGTGTGTGTGTGTGTGTGTGTGTGTGTGTGTGTGTTAAGGAGGAGGGGAGGAGAAAGAGAAAGAGAAGGAAGAAGAGGAGGAGGATAAGGAGCAGTATGGGGAGAAAGAGGAGGACGACGACGACAACGAGGAATAGGGTAAGGAGGAGGACGAGGAGAACGAGGAGGAGAACGAGGAGGAGGAGGAGGAGGGGAAAAACGGCATCTCAAAAATGATCAAGACGAACGTAAACGTGTATAAAAGGATAATAAAGGGAACAAATATTAGAACAGGAAGGGAAAGAATGAAAAGACAGAGGAAGAAAGAAGGACGAGGACAACGAGGAAGAAAAGTAGTAGGAAAAAAAGTCTGCGAAGGAAAAGGTGGAGGAGAATGAGGAGGAAAAGATCAAATAGACGAAGAAAAGGAGGAAGAGGAGAAGGAAGATAACGAAGTGTATATGCAAGATTCGGATTATGAGAATGACTACTACCACCACTACCACCACTACAAAATGTGCATTCAGGGCAAAAGAATAATCATTGCTTTTATTTTTGCGTCTGATATATTTGCGTCGTTGGGCTAAAAATTCTGGTCATTAATTAAGTGTGTAATGTTCGCCGGACGAAATATGGTACGTAAAAAGGCGAGTGATGGCGCTCGATAATGTGTGTGTGTGTGTGTGTGTGTGTGTGTGTGTGTGTGTGTGTGTGTGTATTATATTAGTTATATGTTTGCCCACATACATCCAGCTCTACCAACATTTATTCATACATACATACATACATACATACATACATACATACATACATACATACATACGTACATAAAATTCTTACATACACACATACATATTTAAAAACATTCACACATACATACATACATACATACATACATACATACATACATACATACATGCCTCAGGAGTGGAATACAAACATTCATTTATCTACCTCTCTCGTCCATCCTAACTTTTCCTTTTATTAATAAGCTATTTCAGAACTACAATACTAGTGTTATTATCATCCGCTTCCTTGGTCTCACTCTCTGACCTTCAAGAACTAAATCAAATTTCATATTTCTTAGAACTTCACTTTTCCAAGACGACGTTCTGTCAGAGTTCTCTGAACTGTTTTTTGTAAAGGCTACATCCAGCGTATGAACATTGTCAGCCAATAAGAGTATGCCAAATACAGGCCAAGAAAAGGTAAGTGAAGTACGTGGAATTTAATAAGGCGGAAAATAATTAAGAATTTACTGTTGGACTTTGAGAGTAATAACTGACATTCCTAGTACAACAGTGCATGGCGCATGGAACACAGCAGACAGGGTAACATAGCTGGGTGGGAGAAAGAATATTTCCGAGTGAGGTCTTGTGTGTGGGCGAGAGTCTCCAAGTAAGAGCTTGGCGAGGGTCCAAGGAACAGTTTCAGAGTGAGCGAGTGAGCACACTTGCTGCACTACCACGGGTAAGAGGAAAAATGAGGCAACCGCATAGTTTGCAGAGATTTGGGTAAAACATTAATCCTAGTCTTGATGAATACTTGTAAAGGTGAGAGGCTGAATATTACTCGTGCCCGTTATCAGGTTGCGGACACCTTCTCTTCACTCTGTCAAAATGTGGAATCAGATGTTCGTTTTCTATTTCTTCATATCAACACAACAAGGGAATGCGTAGTGGAAATATAACGAACGATAAATTAGACCGAAACAAATTCAGATATTTTTTGTCAACTAAAGATTTCGTAAAAAAAGATGAAAAATATATAATAATTTAGATAGGTTAATTTGCCTCGTTTATATTAATCAATTGTAAAGAAAAATATTAAGAACTCATATATCTTTACTATCTGAATAAAAAAATGTATCGTGTAATGAAGTCACGCATTTAAATAATTGAGTTAAACATCCCCCGTGCCATCGAGGGGTTACTTTAGCCATAGACTTCACAACTAGTTGACGGGAAATCTCTTCAGTCTTGGCGCGCTGGCTTCGCGTAAGGGGCCGATTGTTATGGCGACTTTCACTGCGACAACTCAAACACACTCTGCGTTCTTACTCCGAATTTAAGTGGAAACAGGACGAAATCTTCAAGTTTTAGTGCATACAAGCAGGCAGGAGTGTCTCTAGAGTGATTTGGTCGAGGATTCAAGGTAACTTATATAAAATAGCACCATGTGTGCACTTTGAAAACGTTGTGTAAAAAATGGCAAATTTGCGTAACTTTAGGTTGAAATCTTTACGTAAAATGAATGATAACTGTAGGATAGTGAAGTCCACAGTTTTACGTATTAGGAAACAAGAAATGTACGTTTAGTTAGTGCCTACATGGCAACTCAGCTCAGTTCCCGCGTCACCTGCATTTGCTCAAGCTCGTCGGGTTCTTCCCCGGGGACGTGCAGGCCGACCTGGACCGGGCCAAGGCAGAGGAGAAGGAGGACGACGAGGTGATCTTGGCCCAGCTTGCCAGGGAGCTGGCCGACGACCAGCCGGACCCGCCGACGGACGAGTTGCTCCTCGCCGCGGTCGGCAACTACGCCGGCTTCCTGGCCAGGAAGGTCCAGGCCAACTCCTCTGTGGCCGAGTGCTGCAAGCAGGAGCTTGCCCAGCAGGAGGAGATGAAGATTACCGTGGAGCTCGAGAGGGGCGACCCGCCCTCTGTGATGTTCGACGCCCTGGTCGAGCTGGTCGACAGGGGAGAGCTGGAGACGGGCGGTCCTGA
The DNA here is from genome assembly GCF_024679095.1 of Eriocheir sinensis. NCBI lineage: Eukaryota > Metazoa > Arthropoda > Malacostraca > Decapoda > Varunidae > Eriocheir > Eriocheir sinensis. The sequence continues at coordinate 12,718,480 of NC_066549.1, read as the reverse complement.
ATCGGCCATCTCTCCCAATGGCCAACATGGCGTCCTTCGGGATGTCTCTGTGGGACTCCCTGATGTGCAGGGAGGACAAGAAGGAGCGCAGGTTGAGGTTCCTCTCCCTTGCCATGCGCCACAGGGACGGGTTCAGGCACCTCCTGGAGTTCCTGGCGGCCTCAGACCCGACCTTGCAGGGGTACAGGTGCCAGGAGGGGCACAACCTGGCCAACACCATCTTGCCGCACATCAGCAGGTCCCTCTTCAACTGCTTCGGTGCTAATTTCTCCAAGGAAGTGACCTCAGAAGCGAGGAAGAACAAGGCCTTGAAGCAGCCGACCGGCAGGAAGAGGAGCAGTATCGAGGAGGGCAGGAAGGAGACGGCGAGGAACAGGGACGTGTACAAGTCCAGGAAACTGACCGGGGCCCACAAGTCATAGGCCAAAAGGCTAAAGTGATTGTTCAGGGACGAGGGCCAGATAGCCGGCAAGACGTGCTGCGGCAATAGTGACATCGGAATTCAACCAAAATAAGTTGTGATTGTATATAGAAAAATGAATATTTTGCTTTTGTTGAGTAAAATTAAGATGTTTCTGCATGCTTTCCTCGAGTATTAAGTTTCTAATGTGAAAATTAAGTGATTTATTAGATGTTAAAAACTTACGTAAAAAATTGCACTAAATAAAAAAAAATTAAGTAGCTATTTCGGGCAAAAACTTATAAGATATGCTAAATATTGCTATTGATTCTGAAAATATAAGTGATTATCTCTGCATTTGGTGATGTTTGTGCATCTAGCGTAAAATCTGAGGATTTTATAGCCTTTTTAAGTTTTGTTATACTTATATAAAAAACAATTAATCGGGATTTTATTAGGGAACGACTTTGAATTTTTTGATACCGCTGCTCATGGAGACTCATATATGCCTAAGGGAGGTGCCTGTTTTAGTTTCAGGTTGCTAGCTGCTTTGGTTTTGAAAATATTTAAATTTTAAATTTTTGAAAATCGGCCCCCTGCGAATCGGCCCCGCGCCCCGTTTCCCGTCAAGAGATTGTGAAGTCTATGCTTTAGCAAAACATCGATCCTCCGTGTTATGGTGTGTTGAGATCACGTTTTCCCAATAGGTTTTTCTTTTCTGAAACAGGAACAATAGGAGGAAACATGGAAACATGGAAACATGGACTAGCAGGCAGCAGAAAGCCTGTTGGCTCATTACTAGGCTGCCTGCGTTCAGTGATTTAATCAATCCGTTTGCCATAGGAGTGGCTTGCAAGGAAGGATTAAAGCACTTGTGTACCTACTCTTGGGAACGTTCAGTTCACACCCGTTGCAGCAAAGTGGCGATCAATGCGTTTCTTGAAGGAGTTGATGGTCTCTGCGCTAACCACTTCTGCAGGAAGGCTGTTCCAGTGGCGAACAACTCTATTTGAGAAATAACTCCTGCCGATGTCGGTATTGCATCGCCTTGCTTGAATTGTTTTTCCGTTGTTTCTTGTTCTCAGGTTAGTTTGTAGCGTGAAGAGTTTGGAGTGATCAACGTTGCTGAGCTTGTTCAGGTACTTAAAGACTTGTATCATGTCTCCCCGCAGTCGTCTCTTTTCCAACGTGAAGAGGTTGAGTCGCTCGAGTCGTTCTTCATAGGGTTTCGTCCTCAGTGATGGTATCATCTTCGTGGCGCGGCGCTGTACTCTCTCAAGTAATTCAATGTCTTTCCTGTAATTAGGAGACCAGAATTGCACGGCGTATTCCAGGTGGGGCCTTACCAGCGAATTATACAAGGATAACATAACTCCCGGCGTCTTGTATTCGAAGTTCCTCGATATGAACCCAAGCATTGTATTGGCTTTCTTACAGGCGGACTTGCAGTGTTTTGTTTGTTTCAAGTCACTGCTGATGGTGACCCCGAGGTCTCTTTCCTCTTGCACAACATGTAGTGGTTCGCCACCCATGTGGTATATGTGGTTGCTGTTTCTGGATCCGATATGCATTACTTTACATTTGGTAGTGTTGAAGGACATCTGCCATTTTTCCGACCACCGAGTGATCAGGTCCAGGTCTCTCTGGATAATTTCGCAGTCTGTCAGTGAGGGCCTTCCCACCCACCATTGTGTCGTCGGCAAATTTTGAAAGATTGGATTTTAATCCTAGTTCTAGGTCGTTGATATATATGATGAAAAGTATGGGTCCCAGCACTGACCCCTGTGGCACTCCACTTGTGACCGGGAGCCACTCGGACGCCTGTCCGTTGAGTACAACTCGTTGTTTTCTTTCAGTGAGCCAGTCTTTGATCCACGCTGTCAGATCGTCGCCTAATCCCGCCGACTTAAGTTTCTTGAGGAGTCTTTCATGTGGCACTTTGTCAAAGGCTTTCTGAAAGTCTAGATATATAACATCACTGGGGATATGATTATCCCAGTTTTCATAGATACCTTGGAAGAAGTCCAATAAATTGGTTAAGCATGAGCGCTTGTTCCTGAAACCGTGCTGAGCATCGGAAATGATGTTGTTGTCTTCAAGGAAGCTAACGAATTTGTCTCTGATGATCTTCTCGAGGATTTTTCCCGCCACTGAGGTCAAGCTGATTGGTCTGTAGTTTAGGGCCACACTTTTGTCTCCCTTTTTGTAGATCGGTGTTACGTTCGCTTGTTTCCAGTCTTTCGGGACTTTGTTTTGTTGTAGTGACTGATTGTAGATGGCGGTGAGTGGCTTGAGGATTTGCTGCTTGAGTTCCTTGAGCAGCCTGGGTGACAAGTCGTCGGGTCCGGTAGACTTGTTTGTCTCGAGTTTGTTTTCACATCCCGTTCGTCGATTGTACCAATTTCTAGGGGAGTGATTCCCATCGGTGGGGAAGGGCTCTCGGGTACGGACTGGGTATTCTCGACCGTGAACACAGACGCGAAGTTCCTGTTTAGGATTTCGACCATTTGTCTACTGTCCTGTGTTAGTACGTCACTTTCATCTTTTAGGGGACCGATATTGCTTTTTGTCTTCTTTTTGGTTCTTATATACGTGAAGAACTTTTTCGGGTTGGACTTGGCTTCGCGTGCAATTTGCTTTTCATAGTCACGTTTACTCTGGCGAATGAGTGTTCTGCAAGCTCTGAGGCTTTGATGGTACTGTTCGCGTGCCTCGTCAGTGCTGTTTTCCTTTAGCAAGTTGTATTTTCTCTTCTTCAAATTAATCGCCCGTCGAACTTGGGTAGTCATCCATGGTGTGCTTGTGGCATTATTTGTTCTCCTTGTCTTCATGGGAACAGTCGTTCTCTCTACCTCCAGGAGTTTGTTCTTAAAGCCGTTCCACGCGCCGTCCACCGGAGTGAGGTTCATGGGTTCCCAAGTTGTCTGGGTTAGCAGCTCACGAGCGAAGTTAAAATTGGCTTTTTTGTAGTCTGGAATCTTGGACGTGTTTTCGGTGAGTTCATGGTCTGTTCTGATTTTTAGGCGAATTAGGTGATGGTCGCAACCATCCATCCATTCACGTGTGAGATCTGAATCACTCACGAGTACTAGGTCTAATAAGTTATTTTCCCTCGTCGGTTGGCTAACAATCTGAGTAAGAAAAGTGTCCTCTAACATTTCGAGCAATATGTTACCCTCCCGATCTCCAATCATCGTGGTCTAGTCAATGCTGGAACAGTTAAAGTCCCCGATAATGACTGACTGTTTGTTTTGTGTTATGGTGTGAATTTCCTCGTACAGCGCTTCGTCGTCCGCTGCTTGTTGCTTTGGAGGTCTGTAAACTGTTCCAATCGTTATTTTGTTGTGCTTGCTAGTCTCCAGTTCATATACAGTGTCATATTTCTCTGAGTCTTCTTTAGTTATTTCCACGGCAGGGTATTTGTTCTTGACGTAACAGATAACACCTCCTCCTTTCTTGTGAAGTCTGTTTTTGTAGAAGCTCTCGTATCCCGGAATTGAGAATTCGGTCATTAGGTGGTCAGAGGTGGCCCACGTTTCGGTGATGGCAATCACGTCCGGACTTTCGACGTCAACATAGGCAAGTAGCTCATCCCGTTTGGGTATTAAGCTCCGCGCGTTGGTGTATAGGACAGAAATGTCCTTCTTGACTTCAACGCTTCGAGGCACAGTAGTCTGGTGTCTGCTTGTGTTTTCTGTTGGGGGCCTTGGTGTGTAATGAGCGGTCCCTACTGGTTGGTTGTTTACGATACTTTGGTGCCCCTCCCGTGCTCGGAGTTTTTTGAGTACAAAAGTACCTCCTCGTTCAGCAACATACCAAGCCGTGCTGATCCAATCGCATTGAGGTGAAGACCGTCAGGACGGAAAAGGTCGGGGATATCATAAAAATGTTTCCACTGACTTGCGAACGAAACTTCCTCGTCCTGGCAGAGGTGCTTCAATCTGTTGTTGATGTTCGACGCCTTTCTGTGGAAGCCTGTGAAGGCGTTGATTCTCGGAAGAATCCCGGAGACAATGATGTGGCTTGACTTTTCCTTGAAGCGGCGGATTACTCGTCGGTAGTCAGCTATAATTTCCTCCGTGGACATTGTTTGAACGTTGTTCGTGCCAGCGTGCAAAACAAAGGGTGTGTCCTGCTCCGTGCGGTCTGAGACGAGGTCTACCGCTTCTTCTATATCTTGTAGTTTTGCACCAGGAATACAGTAGCGTCTTCTGTTCTGAGGAAGAGGAGGAGGAGGAGGAGGAGGAGGAGGAGGAGGAGGATTGATGGAGAGTGGCAACGTGTGTGTGTGTGTGTGTGTGTGAACTAATTTGATTTATGGAGAGAGAGAGAGAGAGAGAGAGAGAGAGAGAGAGAGAGAGAGAGAGAGAGAGAGAGAGAGAGAGAGAGAGAGAGAGAGAGAGAGAGAGAGAGAGAGAAGGAATGTACATAAATACCTCTTGACAGTATAATAAATTATTGAAGAAAATGTGAAAAACTAAGAGAACTTCGGTAATACGAAACAAAAAATGAATTCAGAAAAAAATGAAAAAAAGCAAGATATATAAACGCATAAAAAAGGAAGAATAAAAGAAAGGATAAAAAATGTGTAATTGCCATAGTATATTGAAGTAAAGGTAAAAGAATGGAGCAAGTGGCAGTGATTGGAAGACATTGCGGAGGATGTATCAGCGAAGAGAAAACTGCGTGCCTGGAGGGAAGGGAAAGACCGACGGGAGAAGAAGTATGCATCAGGGTAGGCGGTGGGTGAGTGGTAGCGTGCTGGGCCCACATTCACCACGTGATGGACGACGCGAGTTTGAATCCCCACGCTACCACCTCCGATTTTTCAGTCACCGCCGAGTGGCTTAAAACTACCCACATGCTGTCCTGAAGACCACCCATCAACCCGGACTCTAGAGGAAACCGTCCAAGTGAATCAAGAACGAGTTCCGGGGGGCAGCATGAGCCAAGAGAAGATGGCGCCACTATAAACACTTGCCTGCGCCATGACGGGCTGGGGCCGAACACCATCCAGGCCCCTTAAGCAAGCCTACCGGCGCTATAGGCGTAGACGTAAAAAAAAAAAAAGTCAATATGAAGGCAAGAATCTCTTAGTGAGTTG
>NC_066549.1:12687976-12705476 GCF_024679095.1 Eriocheir sinensis | reverse complement strand
TTAACTCTTGTACTGAGCACTCCAGCTCTTCTGAGGAGCAACACAGCGCACCGTTGCCAGGTTACCGTACTCAGAGCCTCGTATTTACCGGTTTCTGACGCCTAACTATTGCCAAGAGTCATCAGGATCTAACTCTTTTAACAATAACTATAAATGAGTTTCGTTATTAGGACCCAGAAGACAGCTTTGGGGTAGGAAGTCGGGAAATATATGCGGCTGAGTACGACAATCTGGTAACGTTGACACAGCGGTCTTTTTATATTCGTTTTGCTCATAAGTTGCTTCCTTTACTGAAAAATACATAGGTAGGAATATAGAAGGAAAGAAGAAAGTTTGGCCTCATGTGTGTGCTGTCAAGCCGCCACCACCTCCCCCTCTCTTTCCCTTCCTCCCTCCCGTGGACCTGAATTTCTAAAAAGGTGAAGCATGAGGTTATCTCCAGAAAGTTTTGCCATCAATCTCATATTTATGGTTTTAAAAATTCTGCTGGTTTTAATCGTCAGTAACAGCGACCAGCCGATAGCTATTACAGATTCCCTCGTGAATGATTCATTACTGGTTTCATACATGTTTTTTTTTTTAACTTTTAAGTCTTAGGAACATGGACCGGCAGCTTCGCATTTTATAAGGTATTTTTTTTATCCTGTTGCATTTTTCTTTCTGTGTGTCAAAGGAATATGCTGGGGTCTCTTTTTATCTCTCCTCCCTTGCTGTGTTGACCATTCCATTTTTCTTTTCTTTCTTGGTGTTATGATTGCAGTCACCTTTGGTCTCGTGGCTACGCGCATATTTGTTTTGACACCCATGAAAAAGAAATAATATCAGTGTGTCAAAAGTCAGTGAGAAGCAGCACCTATCGATATTTTTTCCCCCTTACTGGGTCAGCTGATATTTATGCGTAGGGCACGGGAGAAGAATAGATTAGTGTAGTGATATATTGTTCTGAAATCTATAGAATCTTATAATGTAAAAGCCAATATGATGTGCCATAAAGATCTTAGTTTTCTTGTATTCAGTTCGTTAGTATCGCCTGAGATTGAGCTTATTTAAAGATCTTAGTTTTCTTGCATTCAGCTTGTTAGCATCGTCTGATATTGAGCTTATAAGTCCCTGCTGTCTCGGGCTGTTTTTTTTTCTTCATCCGAGATCAAATTATGACGTGGAATAAAATGCGTCACCACTTCTAAATATTTTCCTTAATTTACTTGTGGGCGGTTCTCATCACTTGAGGAAAAAATGGTGATTAACTTTTGATTAGATCAGGATGCCAGCCTTCAGCTTGGTTGGGATAAATTTCTTTTACACTCGAACTTTAAGAAAATAGTTGTAGTATATATTGCGGCCGTGTTGATGTGTCGGTATCAGCATTATCGGAAGGTTTTGGGAGTATCGGTATCGTCCACATTTTAGTCGATGCCTTCGATAATCTTGACTTTCTTTACCAAAACGTGCCTATTATCGTTACAAGGCATCAGTGAGGTAAATTTTATGATCATTAACCGTTGACGAACACTGTATACATGTTGTCCCTTTGGTTTTGTAAAGGTGGCAATGATGAGGACATGCGTGGATGATGCTCCTGAACTGAAGTGGATAACTGAATAAGCAGGAATAAGTTTGTAAAAGAAATATACTGGAATACAGATACTGAAAAATTCGGGATTCCTTATAAAAAATGATAGATAAATTTTTCCTTGTGTCCCAGCCTCTAAAGGGAGAGAATTACAACAGTGCTCATTCTGCTGGTCACGACGGACGCGCCGGCTTTATACGTGATAGGAATCCGTCAGCTTTTGATTTACCTTTTAGAAGGGGAGTATGAGGTCACTTTTCTACCAAAGTTAATTACATTTGGAGAACATGTCTTCTTTTTTCTCTTTAACAGGGGTCGTGTAGTGATATATTGTTCTGAAATCTTTAGAATCTTATAATGTAAAAACCAATATGATGTTCCATAAAGATCTTAGTTTTCTTGGATTCAGTTTGTTAGTATCGCCTGATATTGAGCTTCACTTTTTATTTTTAACTTTATTTAGGTAGAATTTTGATGCTCTTCTCCCTAGGGTTTACTTCCTCATCTTCCCTCTCCCTTCTCTCCTTTTTCCCAGTTTCTCTTTGGTAGTCCATCCCATTTTTCTCTTACCGTCCTCTTATTCCTCACCTAATTATTACTCTTTGTGTTCCTTATTATTTATGTCTTGCATTCATCCCTGCCTTCTCTTATTGAAAGAAAGCCAGGTAACTCAACACATGTGCTTTAAACCTCACCTCACTAGGGTATTTTTTTTTACAGTGAAGGTGACAACTCATGGGCAAAAAAAATCGAGGAAACAAACAAACAAAAAAAAAAAAAATTGCCCGAAGGTAGACGTATCTGACACGGACGAGGCTGCACCTGTTGAGGCTCTGCTGGCCCCCGTGTGCCGCCCTGACCCGCTGGCTTGTTGATCCGCTGAGCCCTAATTTCCTCACGCGACCTCGCCCTCCGCGCCTGATGAAATTCTTTACTGAATTTTCTTCAAAGCTAGACTTCAAAGTTAATGTTTGACCTCACGAATCTGATCAACTTAATTATGTTTTACCACCACGAAGAAATAATTAATACTTCAGGTCATTGAGTTTTCTTTATAGTGCGAAATATATTTATGGCATGATAATGAACGGCATAATATTAGTAAAAATAGTAATGAATAGTAATCAGAATTAAATTTCAGTGATAATAGCCGATATATTTTCGATCTCTATTATTGTAATGGTTAATATTGCTGTTGTTTATATTACCATTACTACTATGATTTTATATTATCAATACCATCATCATCATCATGTCCACTATATCGGTTTAAAAGAGTTTACCTCCCACACAACCCCGTCACCCACCACACACAGTCACTCCCCTTATACACGCACACACACACACACACACACACACGTCCCCCCCTCCTTCCGTCCACTCACTGTGCAGGGTGATGAAGGTGGATATGTAGGTGAGGAGGAGGATGAGCAGCGGCAGCACGAACATGCACACCAGGCTGAACACGGCGTAGAGCTTCTCCAGCCACGCCGGCGAGTAGAGGCCATAGGTGACGCACTGGTAGAACTCCTCCACGAAGGGCCCCCGCACCACGTGGAACACCAACACCTGGAGGGGAGAGGACAGGTGTGTTAGAGACTCGAAGGTGCCGGAAAGAAGTGATAGCGTTAAAGATAAATTAATTAATGGAGTAAAAACGACTTGATAAGATATGCGTGGGCGAGGAATGCTGTGATGTAGAGAAATCATTGCAGAAAACATGTCTGAATGAAGAGAACAAGAACCGAGGATGCTGGGAAAGTGGAGTGATAGTTTTCAAAGAGTGAACTAAAGGAATGGAAACGACCTTGTATACTATGCGTGGGAAACAAATGTATTAATATAGATAAATAAAAAAAAAGAAAAATCAAGTCTGAGGTAAAGGAACAGCTAAGTCAGAAACTGAAAACGATAGATAGTTAGCGTTAAAGGTATAATTAAAAGGTCTCGAAACCCTTAAAAATGCGCACTGATGCAGAGAAATAATTGCAGAAAAATCTATGTTCGATGAAAGGAATTGATGTTAGGGCTGTTTACAGACTCCGAGAACCGTGGAGAGAAGAAAGAATGTAATGGCTTCAGAAAGGAATAAAAGGAAGAAACAGGCAGTTATTGGAGGTGCTTAGGCGAGGAATGGAAAGAAGAAGGGGATCTTTTACAGAGCTAGAGACTGACGTTAAAGTATCAGCCGTGTTATGAACGAAGGAAAAGAGAATGACCTAACAGTCGACTGGAAGGTTTCTTATACTGACTAAAAAATATGAGTTATAATTCGTTAATTTTTTTTCTATATTGCATGAGACGAATCAGATTTTACGTTTTTGTCTGGCTTTATCTGTGTGTGGGTAGAGGAAAGAAATTAAGCTGAGCCTTTAAGCCCAGTCAGCACCGAATTTTTTTTTTTTTTCATGAGAAACTAGGAAGATCAACGCTTAAAAAATGGAATATGTAGGAGAAAAATGGAGCGTTGAAAGAAATGTAATACTAAGAGAGAGAATGGGAGCGTGTTAAGGGTTATTTTAAGGAGCGAAGTGCTTGGGCTATTGTTGAAGACACGAAAGGCTTGTTGGGCCTAGAAAGAGACAACCTAGGAAGGAAAAGTAGACGGCAAAGAAGCGCTACGAGAACCAACAACATCGATTCACATAGATGTAGAGGACGCTGTGACATCCAATAACAATCTAAAGAAAGTCATAGTAGGCCAAGATGATGGACTCATACAACATCAAACGATAATTGTTCAATACCATACTAATAAATTGACGGCGAAGGGGCAATACACAATGGAAGGAGGTATAGAAACTCGAGAGAGAACCCTAGTGACACAACAAAGGGCCAATGAACCTTTCAGAGATACGTAGAAGGCCATTATGGAAGTTATTTATGGTAGAAAGAAAAAAAGAAAGAAAGAAAGAAAGGGAAGTTAACAGATGACAGCGGGGAGATGACTGAGGTGTGGATGAGATATATCGTAAAGTAGGATGAGAAAGGGAAGAAATCAAGCATATGATGATGGAAGGAAGGAGATGCCAAATACGTATAGACTTTTAGAGCAGATAAGAGGGAGATAAAGATGTCATTGATAGACTGCCGAATGAGCGTGAAAAGGTTATATGGAAGAGCTACATGGATGAGAGCAGAACGGATAAATGAAAACCAGTTACAGAAGATGAAAGTATTTGGGGCAGCTTTTACAGACGGCGTAAAGGATATCGGATTTAATGTAATGGAGCGGAATGGGCTGGGAGTGAGGCTGCTGCGATGAAGTAGTGATAATGGCACGAGAGAGGGATGCAAGAGGCGGGTAAAGGTGATTGAGAGGAAGGTTTGAAGCGAATTCCCTGTCGAGAGATGGATTCAAAGGGACGAAGTAGAGGATCAAACCCCATATCGGAGAGAGAGAGAGAGAGAGAGAGAGAGAGAGAGAGAGAGAGAGAGAGAGAGAGAGAGAGAGAGAGAGAGAGAGAGAGAGAGAGAGAGAGAGAGAGAGAGAGAGAGAGAGAGAGAAGTGACGACAGACAGACGGACAGAGACAGACAGAGAGACAGACAGACAGACAGACAGACAGACGGACGGACGGAGACAGACAGAGATAGACAGATAGACAGGGAGGGCAAAAGTTTGAGTAATTGCTCTTCCTGGAATGTTATTTTCTTTTCTTTTCTTTTCTTTTCTTTTTTCACTCCCAGCGTGCATGAACTGTCTCAAAATATTACCTTGCCCGCCTTGATTTGCATTTTAGACTCGCAAAGACTAGATGTGTGTGTGTGTGTGTGTGTGTGTGTGTGTGTGTGTGTGTGTGTGTGTGTGTGTGTGTGTATCCGCGTGCATGTGTGGTAAGTGTACTGACCACAGAAATAACATTGAAATAAGAAAGAAAAAGCAAACGTCAGAAATATATATATATATATATATATATATATATATATATATATATATATATATATATATATATATATATATATATATATATATATATATATATATATATATATATATATATATATATATTATATATATATCTATATATATATATATATATATATATCTATCTATATATATATAGTCAAATTTAGAAAAGTCTTGTTTCATCTTTTTCGAGAGTTGCGGGGAGAGGTAGAGGGCGGAGGAGGGATGAAAAAGGCAAGAGAATGGTTTACTTTTTTCAAATGAGAGAGAGAGAGAGAGAGAGAGAGAGAGAGAGAGAGAGAGAGAGAGAGAGAGAGAGAGAGAGAGAGAGAGAGAGAGAGAGAGAGAGAGACTGCCCGACTCGCTGACTGAAATAGAATTACAAAGAGCTCGGTTCGTATGAAGATAAAGGAAGCAAAGGAAGTAAATGGAGATTCCTTTACGTTGTTTTATTAGGTAGGTAGGAATGTTTGAGGACAGACAGACACAGAGATGGAGGGCTTTTAGTGTCATTTGTCCTGGAGGGAAGTGTGTGTTGCCATCTGCTCGTGTTTATCCTGAACTAAGGGCTGTATAGTTATGCGAAGGCTGAAACATTAAATGGTAGTGTTTGTAAATGTTTTCATGTTTTTTTTTATTCTTTTGACGTTTAAACATAATATTATTACAAGCTTCCCTACCTGTTTTCATCAGCCGTTGAACTCTACACACATCACTTCCAGTTACACTTTGTTATTGGTCTACGTGCGCCACGCTCATACTAACAAAGAAAATAAAAACTGTGGATGCATTCAATTTACCTGAACAAGTAGTTAATCGAAAGCTCGCAGGGATCGGAATCTGAGTGGTCGATATTCTTGGAACTGATCCCGAGTGAAGAGGTAAATATCCAATGAGGGCTTTTTTGTTTGTATTGGGAGTTTTTTTTTTATAGTGGATTTGTTTGTTTTATGCCAGGCTTTTTGTTTATTTTGTCTTAACCGCTTAGCTGCTTCCATCGCTGCTAAAAAATGGGTAAAGTGTATTCGTAGCAGTATTTTGGTTTCCTCACACACTTCCATGGTGTAGACAAAGGTTGGTATTTTCAGACGCCTCCGCCTCACACATCAACAATTTTCAAAGGCCGAAAAGGAGATCAGTCGGATTATAATGAGTGTTTCTTTAGGTTCATGGTACGGGAAAAGGGTCAGACTTTCCACCAGGGTCGTAAAAGTACCGCTGGAAACGCTCGAAACTCCCACGAAAGCCCTTTCAACTATACGTGTGCTTGGGCGGCGAAATGATTAAGGATACGGCTCATACTGTTGTAATAGGTTGAGCATCAGTTCGACTCAGCCTTCCCTTCCCTGCGTCCTTCATCCAGGTCCCCGCGCAGGCCGTTGGTGGGTCAGTGTGTCGGCGCGTGACGTTTGTAGCGATGGGGTACAATTGCTTAAATCCTGTTCTCGTGTTTCCTAATTAGTCCGCTAATTCGGGAAATTGTTAACGACCTTTAGCCCCCAGCAGCCATTGCATTAGAGAGAGAGAGAGAGAGAGAGAGAGAGAGAGAGAGAGAGAGAGAGAGAGAGAGAGAGAGAGAGAGAGAGAGAGAGAGAGAGAGAGAGAGAGAGAGAGAGAGAGAGAGAGAGAGAGAGAGAGAGAGAGAGAGAGAGGAAAATTGATTTCTACCGGAGACCGAGTGGGGTAAAAGGAAGGAAGAGAGGTGAAAGGAAAGAGGAGATTGGAGGCCGGTGTGTGTGTGTGTGTGTGTGTGTGTGTGTGTGAGAGAGGGACAGATAGACAGACAGCCAGCCAGACAAACGGAGAGGAGGGAAAACAGAAATTGGAAAGAAAAAGAATGAGAAAAACAAAGAAACGTAGGAAATTCGACAAAGCAAATAAGTGAAGGAATCGAAAAGGGGGAAGAAGGGGAGAGGGTGAATAGAGGGGGATGAGTAGGAAGGCTTTTGGGGAAAGTGAAAAAAATGGGTTGGGGAATGGATCGTGGGGGTAGGAGAGAGAGAGAGAGAGAGAGAGAGAGAGAGAGAGAGAGAGAGAGAGAGAGAGAGAGAGAGAGAGAGAGAGAGAGAGAGAGATAATGGTTTTAAGCTGAATTACTTAGAGTTAAAAGAGGCTAGGGAAGCGAAAGTGAAGGGGAGTGGAGAGAGAGTTGGAAGTGGATGAAAGGATTAGGGAAGGAAAGGAGAGGGAATGGTAGGTAAGGGAAGGGTAGACAATGGAAGGGAAGCGAAGGGAAGGAAAAGAAGGAAAGGGAAGCAAAGGGAAGGGTGGAGAATGGAAGGGAAGCGGAGGGAAGGAAAAGAATGAAAGAAAAGGGAAGAGGAGGGAAGGAAAGGGAAATGTAGAGAAGTCTATAGAAGAGAAGGGAAGGGAAGGGAAGGGGAATTGGTTTCGAAGAGAAGGAAAGGAAGAGGAGCTTAATGTGGGTAATTGAAAACATGAATTTCTGGCTTCCAATTAATTAGTGGCCAGTAATTAGGATTGCCTAATGAACGTACGAAACCTCACTTAGGTATTTTCATTTGCTGGGCTGTGTATACGCATTTTATTTTATTTTTTAATGTAATAAACTTTTTTTTTATTTTATCCCTTTTTTGTGAAGGCATTGGGGGTCAGGAATAGTTCATGGAAGGTGGATGAATATATTTTTATAGTAACGCATTTTTCACCGCTGCTTACTTTACTTCACTGTTCCACTTATCCGTATTAGCAATCAAAGCTAGTTACGTTTATTTTTCACGTGGATAAGAATGTTGCAGTCAATTAAACTTCAGTTGGGTTAGTTCGCTGAAGGTTATGTTTGTCATGTTTCGTTAGGCACGGGTAGGCTAGGTGCAATATTAGCTAGGGTCAGGTTAGGTGTGCTTTCTCTCTCTCTCTCTCTCTCTCTCTCTCTCTCTCGTCATTCATTTATCACCAGCCACAGACTCTTGGGGTGGATGGGAAGGGGAGGGAGGAGGGGAGGGCGGAGGAAACCAAGGCGCCCTCCTTCCTCGCCCACTGCACTTCGGGCAACGACCCCCACTTCCATTACCTCCACCACCACCACCACCACCTTTAATCTTTTCACTAACCTAAATCTATTTCACAGACGCCGTCATTGTTTTCCCGTTTCATTTTTTTCTTGTATTCAGAGCCTCTTCGGCAGAGCGGCTAATCACACTGACGTGATTTCCTGATGTACTTTTCATCATATATATCAACGACCTAGAACTAGGATTGAAATATAATCTTTCAAAATTTGCTGACGACACAAAGGTGGGTGGGAAGGCCCTCACAACGGCAGACTGCTAAATTATCCAGAGAGACCTGGACCAGATCACTCGGTGGTCAGAAAAATGGCAGATGTCCTTCAACACTGCCAAATGTAAAGTAATGCATATCGGATCCAGAAACAGCAACCACACATACCACATGGGTGGCGAACCACTACATGTTGTGCAAGAGGAAAGAGACCTCGGGGTCAGCATCAGCAGTGACTTGAAACAAATAAAACACTGCAAGTCCGCCTGTAAGAAAGCCAGTACAATGCTTGGGTTCATATCGAGGAACTTCGAATACAAGACGCCGGGAGTTATGTTATCCTTGTACAATTCGCTGGTAAGGCCCCACCTGGAATACGCCGTGCAATTCTGGTCTCCTAATTACAGGAAAGACATTGAATTACTTGAGAGAGTACAGCGCCGCGCCACGAAGATGATACCATCACTGAGGACGAAGCCCTATGAAGAGCGACTCGAGCGACTCAACCTCTTCACGTTGGAAAAGAGACGACTGCGGGGAGACATGATACAAGTCTTTAAGTACCTGAACAAGCTCAGCAACGTTGATCACTCCAAACTCTTCACGCTACAAACCAACCTGAGAACAAGAAACAACGGAAAAACAATTCAAGCAAAGCGATGCAATACCGACATCGGCAGGAGTTATTTCTCGAATAGAGTTGTTCGCCACTGGAACAGCCTTCCTGCAGAAGTGGTTAGCGGAGAGACCATCAACTCCTTCAAGAAACGCATTGATCGCCACTTTGCTGCATCGGGAGTGAACTGAACGTTCCCAAGAGTAGATACACAAGTGCTTTAATCCTTCCCTGCAAGCCACTTCTATGGCAAACGGATTGATTGAATCACTGAACGCAGGCAGCCTAGTAAAGAGCCAACAGGCTTTCTGCTGCCTGCTAGTCCATGTTTCCATGTTTCCTCCTCCTCCATCGCCTCCTCCTCCTCCTCCTCCTCCTCCTCCCCCCCTGAAGAAGGGAAAAAAAACATGAAAGTTATTGGAACACAATTTTCTCGCTTTTTCTCTCTTTCTCATTCTCTGACCTCAGATTTACAGTTCGGTGATATATGTGGAAAGAGGGCAGGTTGTAGCAATGAATTACGAAATATAAACCTTCATATAGCAGAAAATATGTGCTTGTGAGTTGCCATTCACTGGTAACCACAACTGGCTAATCATTTGAAGGAATCACAACTCACTGTAATATTGTTTCGATGTAAGGTACGACTTTTATCAGTAGCTTCAGAGATATGAAATGGAAAACGATAATACCATAATATGCGGGACTATCACAACGCCAAGATGTAGTATGCACCACAGAATAAGAGGAACAAAGTAGCTACACAAGTTCAAAGCTACAAAAGCCTAATGGGCGTAATGTGGTTGATGACATATGGAGCTTAAGATAAAAAACGAACACCAGTTGTAAATCTTCCCGAAGCAGAAGCAAAATGCGATAAAGCCTTGGACCTGCGAGAGAGTGGAAGAGAGAACTAGACAAACTGACTATAAGAAAAGAAGGATGTAATAAGGTGTTTCAAGAGGGAGACATAGTAAACTTCAAGTGCAGACAAATTATCACCAAACTACTGTTCCTGATCATAGTATAATGTGTGCTACGAGACACAAAGTTAGTGCGTGTGATAAAACCGGAGTTGACAGTGTGTGTGTTTGTGTGTGTGTGTGTGTGTGTGTGTGTGTGTGTATATTTCCACTTCAACGTGAGTGTTTTATTACGAAGTTCGAGACATATATACTTTTTCACATAATGTAACCCTCAAGACTATTAACTGTTAAGGAAGTTTAGACTGATGGTGACGTTTGGGGTCATTGTAACAGTACTGAACATGATAAACAAAACTTAATAGGCCATTTAGTTTACTCTCATAATTATAATGATGATAAAGACAATATATAAGAAAGTGGGCCTTATATGTTATGAAATTGTGTTCAGGCAAATTAGCGGAAATATTGGTGAAGATGAACAGATAAATGAAGATGATATGTTTTAACGTGCTGAGAAGGAGGGTAAAGCGAAGTGATAGTTTAAGATTATAAAGTTAGCCGAAGAAAGGATGAGGAAGCTTTAAGAACTTTTTCACGTAAACAATATGGTGAGAAAAAAAATTAGAGGTCACTTGAGATAATGTGGTATTCAACAAGCTCAACCTTACCCAGCACATATCACCTAAAATACACATGAGGAAAAAAATCGTCAAGGGCACACAAAAAAAGGAAACAATAATAAAAAAGCCCGCTACTCGCTGCTCCTAAAAAGAATCCAAAGAGGTGGCCGAAAGAGGGGTCAATTTCGGGAGGAGAGGTGTCCTGATATAGGAAATGTATAAAGGAAACGTGACTTCAAAAAATAGGAAGAAATAAAACCCCTGACTGAAGCGCGTGGCAAGTCCCGCGGAAGGGCATGGACAACACGGAAAGGATTTTAAGGGATCGCGGCGGCGTACGGACGGAATCTCAAGAATTTATCGGAGAAATGCGAAAAGCCGCTTAAAAGTGGAAACTGAATTATTGCATCATGGTTGGCCTAAACGCCTGCGGTAACTCGGGCAGAAAAATACCTCGTGAGTCAGCCAGCAGGAGGACGCTGGGAGGTAGAAAGGGAGGGAAGGAAGGAAGGAGGGAGGGAGGGCTGGAGGGAAGGAAAGAGGGAAGGAGGGAGTGAGGGAGGGATGGAAGGATGGATAGAGGGAGGGCTGGAGGGAGGGAAAGAGGGAAGGAGGGAGAGAGGGAGGGATGGAAGGAATGAGAGAGGGAGGGCTGGAGGGAGGGAAAGAGGGAAGGAGGGAGAGAGGGAGGGAAGGAAGGAAGGAGGGAGGGAGGGCTGGAGGGAGGGAAAGAGGGAAGGAGGGAGAGAGGGAGGGATGGAAGGATGGAGAGAGGGAGGGCTGGAGGGAGGGAAAGAGGGAAGGAGGGAGAGAGGGAGGGAAGGAAGGAAGGAGGGAGGGAGGGCTGGAAGGAGGGAAGGAGGGAGAGAGGGAGGGCAGTGTGTGTTGTGCCTGCTAGATAGGCGAGTGTAAAGTGTGGAATATATTGGGTGTCACGCGTATAAACTGCGGAAAGTACGAGAGAGGATATCCCACTGAGTACGGGAGAGAAAACACGGAACCTTTATCGTGTAAACTATGCAAAAGCTAAAAAAAAAAAAAAAAAAAAATCGTGCGTTGCTCACGGGAGTGGAAGCCCTGAATAAATTAAAAGTATGTGCTGAGATAAACGTGGCAGAACAAACAGTGTATTGGATGGTAGTGGAAACCGAATGACTTCAGGTATTTAAGTAGAGTGCAAAGGGCAGAAAAATGAGTTTGACAATGAACGGGAAGAGAAAGTTTGAGAACGTTATGGTATGTGTACTGTGGATAAAGGTGGAGGAACTGGTAGTATTGAGTGCGGGAACTGAAACCAGACTACTTTACTACATTTATATATTTATATATATTTATATTTATATATTGCTCAGGCCTCAAAAATGTAAGAGGAGTGCAGAATTTACATGCCTAGCTTGTGTAGGGAGACAGCAAGGACAAGAAACCGAGAGGGATGAACTAGAGGTGAATGGAGGAAAGCTGGATGAGGTAGAACATTTTTCTGTTATTTGGGAGATGTTCTGGACTGTGAGGCGGAGTGGAGAGGACAATGAGAGCGAGAGTGGCACCAGCAGTGGAAGGAGGTGGCTAGTTTACTTGTAAATCGTAGCATCCCTCTAAAGAGCAGAGCATGGGTGTACCAAGCGTGTATTAGATCACTGATGTTGTATGGAGCAGAAACATGGGATCTAACTAGAAAATTGATGGAGGTATTGAGAGCAAGTGATCGCAGAATGCTGAGGTATATGGCGGGGATCAGGTGGCAAGACAGGGTGTCCAGTGCAGATGTAGCTAACAGATGCGGAGTAGAGGACCTGGAAACAGTGCTCATTAGGGAAAGACTCCGATGGTTTGGACATGTAAAGAGAGCAGGGGAGGATACGGTGCTGGGAGTTTTGGAGAAATTGGAGGTAGAAGGAAGGAGACCAACTGGTAGACCCAGGAAAACGTGGAGAAGGTGTATACACGAAGACTTGGCATTGATGGGATTGGATGAACATCGGGCAGAAGACAGAGTAGAATGGAGGAGAGACATAAAGCGTCCAAAAAAACGTGGTCACCCCACATGATGGCAAAGTCCTCCTCCCCCACGGCCTGATCCACACGTAAGGGGAGCGTGTGAGAGTCCGGGGACATAAATGAATATTCATTAATGGAAAGCTGTGATCTTATCTGTATTTTTAAGTAATTTCAATTATCAACGATTATTTACCTACTTTTGATTTGACTTTGCTTACTTTACTATATTATCTCGCCTTTACTGAGTGGCCTGACCGGTAGGCTTTCATGATGGGGCCTGCTGGTTGGCCCCAGACCGTCAGTGGCGCGGGCAAGTATTTCATAGGGCGCCATCAAGCTCCGCTTGATCCTTTTTATAAAGCTTCGCGAGAATCCAGGTTGATATGTTGGATTAGAAAAGCATGCGTGTAGTTTTAGGACGCTAGGTGATGACTGAAAATTGCCTGCTTGCAGCGGGGTGCGGGACTTCATCCCGGGTCCTCCCGGACTCCGCCCCCTCACGCTGACCACTCAGCCACCGCCTCCCAACCTGCCTCACTGCATTATATTCTGAGTATGAAATATTTTACAGTCCTGCAGCTTAAAGTCGTTATCATCATCATCATCATCATCATCATCATAATCATCATCATCATTTCATATTTGTAATAGTAAAATTGAAAACCTTTAACATTATCAATAAATCCAACGCTACCACAACCCGCACCATCATCATCACCATCATCATCACCATCATCATTGCAACTTCTCATCTTCACACTAAAAAACTTGATCACATTTTCCATTATCATTATCACCACCTCCTCCCCCTCCACCACCGTCTCCACCACCACCACCTCCTCCACCACCATCATCTTTTATCACACATGTCACCACAGGAAACAAAGGCCATCACCATCACCATCACCACCACTACCACCACTCACTCGACACTCCATCACCACCACCACCACCACCACCACCATTATCATCAAGATCGGCTCCATTACTACATATTTGAGTTATTGCAGGTAAAAGACAATAGATGGCGTTGTTTATTTGTGTTTATATTATTTACACCTGGAAGAGCAAATCAGAGGTGAATGGGATGATTTTAATGTTTTGGTATGGTATTGCGCATCCGCTTATTGCTGTTGTTGTTGTTGAAGAGGATCATTGGAGGGCGGATGAATGGATCGTAACGCATACTTTTATTGGTCATTCACCCAATTCTGAAAATTTAATAATGCTATATAATTAATAATGGTAATTACACCGGCGCTCGCCCGTGTGTATGTGTGTGTGTGTGTGTGTGTGTGTGTGTGTGTGTGTGTGTGTGTGTGTGTTGTTGTTGTTTTAAAGCTACAATCATTGTGACATTTTTTTAATTCATGTTGATGGTGTTTTTTTGATATCGTCGGTATTGTCAGTGTTCATTCATGCTTGTACTGTGAGCTAGCATTAGTATCATTTGTATTATTAGCTGTTATTATTATTATTATTATTATTATTATTATTATTATTATTATTATTATTATTATTATTATTATTATTATTATTATTATTATTATTATTATTATTATTATTATTATTATTATCATTATTTCATTTTCATCATCATTATATTTTTTAAGCAATATTGATACTTTTGATCTCATTATTATTGAATATTCCACCTTTTAAGTAAACAAAAAGCGTTTATAATTATATCAATCAGATCCTTTTGTTTTTATTTCTGAAGTCTAGGAACACACCTGCCTCGCGCCCCCAGCCAGAGATAACCCGTCATGCTGATGGACTGACAGTGATGAGAGTAATGGGCATATCGGTAATAAAAGAAAGCCAGCAGTATCATAAGCTCTTCATTTTAATCACACTTGAGAAATTTCCTATTGGACGATGCGCCTGGGTGGGAAATGATTGACCTTACGTGACACAGCGACGGAGGTGAGGAGTGATTTTTAAGGGTCTGTATTGCGACTATCGTTTAGTACGGGCGCCACCCTGCAAGGAATATAACCCGTTCAATTATTTGTTTGTCTATGGGGTATTACCTCCCCTACTTAGTGGACTCATTTTTAATATTCCTCCAGTCTAGAAGAGGGAAATATTGAAGGAACAGGGATATATTTAATCTGGATTTAATAATTGCTGTAATGCATACATCAATCTATATTTATATATGCGCTAGAAAGAAATTGCTGGACTAGGATACACAACACAGAATAATGGATAACGTTAATTTGATAGTCCCACGTAAATATGGACGAACCTGACAATGGATTTTGAGATTGATTTGCAGTACGTATCAAGTGCAGCCAAAAAAAAAAAAAACTGCATTAAAGGATCCAGTTCCAGTGGTGTCTAAAGCTTGAAATCATCGAAAGGTGGAGTTAACTCGGTAGTGATTAATTCGTCATTGTTTGCAAACCTTACTTGTGTTTTCAGAGCTTTCTGTGCAAAAGTAATAATAAATAATTTCATGTTCGAGTCAAGCGTGTTCAAAGTTATTCATGATGTTAAAACCTAAGAGCAAAAATGTTACTTTGTGTTGTGTATCTTGCGTCAGTGAGTTTGGGCCATACTCGTGTGTTAAAGCCCTTTCAAAAACTATGTACACGATCACCTTTGAGGCCGTCGACGATATCAAAGTTTTGCAGATATTTAGAATCATAACGACGAGAACATAAACTCTAGCGTACATCTGCCGTTTTAGTGTTTTAAAATTTCTTTTTTAGTTTTCAGTTGAACATGCGACTGCCATATGGTGCATGTAAAAAAATTCCAGAACACGGACACCGCCTTCGTAAAGCATTTTAATATTCCTGTCGGGTGTCTCTCAAGCCATTGTGGCCTAAGAGAAACATAAGAGTACTTTATTGATGGATTTGTTCTTTTGGCAGCTTCAGATTTGCTTCAACAGTAGTAAGGGCTAAAAAAATAAGTCAGTCTCCTTTACTGAAATAATTTAAAATCTAGATCGACATTTCAATTCATTTAAATATCGAATGAACCGTTATTTCGTTGCATCAGGAGTAAACTGAATACGAAGTGCTATTATCTGCTCTTCAGGCACGAAAGGACTGTCCAGCAAATTAAATCAACAGAGCGGGTGACCTCGTAATGAGCCAGTAGACTTTATGCTGCTGTCATTTACATGTGTCCTTGTTTTATTACCTCTTGATACGCTAATCAAATTCCACACTTCAAAGGTCTTGATGTGCGATATACCCAACCTGTATCTTGCTCAGGCCCGCAGCGTAAGAGGCTAAGCATAGTTATCATTAAGGAAGGAAGTGAGGAGGAAAGGGAAGTATTTACCGAGAACCGCTGTGCGAGAGAGGAGGAAAGAGGACAAAAAGCAAGAAGAAAAATGGACGCTCTCCTTCTTCTTTTGCTCTGTTGTTTATATTGTCTTCTTCTGTTCTTTCTCCACCATCTCTATTGGTGTCCAACTGGGGAATTATGTCACTTTTCTTTTCTGCGTGGTATACGTGAGTGACCATTACGGAAAAAAAATCTTCCTAATTTTGATTCATTAAAAAAAAAAAACACCAATTAAGATGAAAATGCAGCGTCACTATGTTTGTTTGTTCTTTTTTTGTGGTGTGTGTGTGTGTGTGTGTGTGTGTGTGTGTGTGAGAGAGAGAGAGAGAGAGAGAGAGAGAGAGAGAGAGAGAGAGAGAGAGAGAGAGAGAGAGAGAGAGAGAGAGAGAGAGAGAGAGAGAGAGAGAGAGAGAGAGAGAGAGAGAGAATGGAAAGGGTGGGAGGTAGCTTTGATATGAGTGACTGTGTGTTTCATGCCAAAGGAAACTTGTACAACAGAGCAAAACAGAACAACAGAATGCGTCGAAAATATAACGAATTAGCAAAGGGAAGCACGACCATAGCAGGCATCCAAAAAACAAATTCATACGCAAACACACAAACAAATAAACACGCACAAGTAAATAAAAGAGAATACTAAAACGGACAAACAAGCAAACAAATGAATCACACACACACACACACAAAAATAATAATATAGAGTGAAAGATACACACACACACACACACACACACACACACACACACACACACACACACACACACACACACACACACACACACACACACACACACACACTCTCAGACACACGCCCCCTCCCCCCCATACACTCCCTCTGTGTGCACTTAATAGCCACGTCAGCCTAAGCTTGACTAAATACGGATCGCGTTAACTCTGCGTATTAGCATAGATATTACTAAGTCCGGGTCACAAAGCGGCTGAAATATTGCGGCCAGACGACGGAACAGACACCACTACCTGGCCTGGAATTAGAGGCAGGTATTAGAGAGGAAACTGAAAGGGAAAGGGAGGCAGGAGATGGAGAGGGAGAGAGGAAAACGCGGAAGAGACGAGGTAAAAGTAAGGGAAGTAGGGGGAAAAGGGTAAATTCAGGAAGGGAGGGAGATAAAAATAGATAGAGGAGTAGGATATTGGAGAGATCGGGTGAAGAGTTTGTGCTAGATTGGTACAGATGGAGATGAAGCTGGGCAGGCTGAAAAAGTGGTTGCTGGGACACGAGAAGCTACAAGGGGAAAAAAAGACTGTAGGTGGAATGAGGAAAGCAAGGTCGGGGGAACAGGAAAGATGT
>NC_066549.1:12650476-12685476 GCF_024679095.1 Eriocheir sinensis | reverse complement strand
AGCACACTCGGCTCACAACCGAGAGAGCCCGGGTTCGATTCCCGGGCGGAGTTGAAAATTTGGGCGGCTTTTCCGATACCCTACGCCCCTGTCCACCCAGCAGTGAATGGGTACCAGGTATTAATCGGGGGTTGTGTCCCGTCTCCTGGGATCTGTTCCCTTCTCCTATAATTCCTTCCCCCTCCTGTCTCTCTCCGGCATATGGCCACAGATGTTGCGCCGACTAAACCAAACTTTGCCTCAGGAAGTGTCCGGCCTGCTCACCAGATGGCAGGTCATGCGAATGCAAGGCTTTAGTATACCTCAGTGCTTGTCTGTTTACATAAAATCTAAGAAGCAATGCACACACACACACACACACACACATACACACACACACACACACACTCACTCTTTTACTTGTCGATAAGATTTATTTACTGGTTGTTAATATAACAGAAGTTTTATTTCCAAATTTAAATGTAATCTCGTTGAGTTTTTTTTCATATATATTTTTTTTCGCAGAGTAATCAATTAGAATGGAACGGTGACAAAATATTTCGTTTTTCATTTTTGTGTGTATGTGTTCGGCCTGAATAGCGCTTTTTTATTACCTAGAATATATTTCTTTGCTTTGCGTTAAGTTATGAACTTTTTATGATCATGAATTCATAAAAAAACGCTGTTTATATCACTCATTTTGTTGTTTAAGGTTAATATTTCAAGGGCTTATTGAATATCAATCCTTGTTCACAAAAAAAAAAAAATCTTTTACCGTAACTCTAAGGTAAAAACTAAGCTGTTTTCGCGTGTCTCACAAGAGCCTCTTTGAAAATGTAGATTCGGGTCATATCTTCGTCGGGAGGGTACGGAATAGATTAAAATGAAATATAATACGGTGGTGTGCGTCGCACCGTCTCATTGTTCGAAAGGGAATCATATGTTGTTGATAAGACAAAAGCCTCCTCGACTAGAGCCCCGTCAGCACCGAGAGTTCGTACTCAACCTTTGAATCTGCACCTGAGGGCGGCGGAGGCTGACTGGATGTTAAATGAACAATAAAGCAGCATTAGTGAACGAGGGTTTGTGTGTGTATGTGCGTGGGGGTGGGGTGGGGGAGTGTTTGGATCTTATTGGGTATATGGTTGTGTGAAAATAACCCTTTGCAATTATGTCTAACCACCAGAAAATCTAATTACTTTCTGAACGGCTTGTTCTTGTGAGGTAAAAATAAAAACATGAATTCATAACGTGTGTTTGCTACTAGAGAGAGCCAGACTGGAAGTTTATAGGACGTTTCATATATTACTGCACAGTATTTTCCAAGAAGGTTAAAATCTTATTAGACCGTGAAGGCTGAAGTGTATCATCAACAACAAAAATATATCTTCAAGGACGTCAATCTCGACGCATAATTTGGGATCTGAGCGCTGGAAGTTGAGGCGTTGGAAACCATCTTGAAACCGACAAGGAAAGTTGCTCTGAGATTTGTTAGGACAGCTCCCCAAGTTACGTTTAGATTTTTATTTTAACTGAATCACTAACTACTTTCAAGAATTTGTGCTACATGTCCTTGACGAAACCAAGGCGTATGAATATTACACACACACACACACACACACACACACACACACACACACACACACACACACACACACACACACACCTTCCTGCGTTTTACAATCTTGCCCGTTTCACGTTTCATTTTGCTCTCTACTTTACTTTGTTTTTATCCTTCTTTACATCTGACCATTTATTTTCTCATCTTTTCTCCCTCTAACCTTTCCCTCTATGCCTCCATGTTCCATCTTCCTCTACATCACCTTCCTTTACAACTGATGGGAATTTTCAACATGCTTAATTAAGGGCGCATGATCTGAGAGCTTTCTTACTCACGAACACTATGGCGTCTACGACTTTAAATGCATTTTAATTAACTTCAGTAATTGTTTCCAGTGCAAGTGCTCAATTTCAAGGTCGGAGTGACTTAAATGAAAAATGATGTATACAAATAGGCGATTTTAAACTATAATGTTGCGAAGTCATAGTTCCAGTGTGTGTGTGTGTGTGTGTGTGTGTGTGTGTGTGTGTGTGTGTGTGTTTAATATAATTGGATCTAAACTGCACGAGAATATTGTTTATACATTTGCACTACATTTTACATCTTTGCTAGCTTTCTTCATTCATACTTTCATTCTTTCCACATTTTCATTATTTTTCATTTCGTGTTTTTCCTTTTCTCCGCTTCCTTGATAGCTTCGTTTTCCTACCTTTCTTTCTTTATGCAAACGTTCGTTCATACGCTGCTTCATGTTCTCGGTATACCGGAGGAGCAGTAATTTGTTTCCATGGTTTCAGAAGTCATATAATTCCACTCAAGTAATTGCTAATTATTCCAGAACCACGCGCACACACACACACACACACACACACACACACACACACACACACACACACACACACACACACACACACACACTCACACACTCACTCACTCACTCACTCTCTCTCTCTCTCTCTCTCTCTCTCTCTCTCTCCATATCACCCGGCACCCTATATGAACTCTAAAGCAATAACTCCGAAAAAGCGATAAACGGAGCAATATTTTCCGCCTAGCTTCGTATCCTCGGTAAGCTTTCTCGTCGCCAATGTCGTTTTCTGTAGTTTTGTGTATACGGTACATATTGTCATATCGTAAAGGAATGTTTGTCGTGTTCCTACATACATATATTCCATTTCTTTTTTATCTGAGAGGTTATATTTAAGATTAGAGTTGAATAATTCTCTTACACTCGCCAAGCTTCATTCATTACTCCGTCCCCCATTATGTTTGTAAACCAGAAGCCATCCTCTTATAGTGAAAGAACATATAACGTGGTATTACAGAGATTAAACTACGTGTGAGAGCATGGATTATGGTGTGTAATGACGGCACAGGTATTCGCATTGTCAGACAAGAGCGCGACGACAACGAAATATAACTCAAGTGTGAAACGAAACAAGACAGACATACGGACAGATAGACAGACAGGCAGACAGACACTCGAACAGACAGACAGACACACAGACAGACAGACAGACGAACAGACAGACGAACAGACAGACAGACGAACAGACAGACAGACAGACAGGCAGACAGACAGAGAGAGAGAGAGAGAGAGAGAGAGAGAGAGAGAGAGAGAGAGAGAGAGAGAGAGAGAGAGAGAGAGAGAGAGAGAGAGAGAGAGAGAGAGAGAGAGAGAGAGAGAGAGAGAGAGAGAGGTTATTGAGTAAACCCATATCCTGGAACGGTGAAATGAACGTATATTGTCAATGAAACTCTTGTCTGTGTTAGTCAGTCTATTTGTCTCCCTGTTTCTCTCATATGTTTTAATGTACACATTACACACACACACACACACACACACACACACACACACACACACACACACACACACACACACACACACACACATACAGACACACCTAATATAATCACTTCTTTCATATAGCAGTTCAAAATCAAAGTTTTTTTTTTCAACGCAAATATTTTTTTTCCGTAATAGACCAAAGTTGACAACAGATGACAGTTGATCGTTCTATAAATTACAACCACCTTATTTTTCTCTTTTTTTTTACCTTTTCCTTCAACCATTTCCTTCTTAGTTTTCTCTTATTTATTTTTCATCCCGTTCACTAACTTCCCGAAGGAATATTCCGTCCTCTTTCTGTTACGCTTCTTTTTCCTCTTGCTCCTGTTTTCTCTCCTCTTCCTCTTTTTACTATTACATTTTTCCCCTTTTTCTCCTCCTTTTCCTCCTGCTTCTTCACCTCGTTTTATTCTTTCCTAACCACCACCACCACCACCACCACCACCACCACCTTTCCACCCTCCTCCTCCTCTCCACCGCCTTAACGTCTCTTTGTATCACATTTAACGTCCTCATAAAGCCGAGACGAAGAGCGTGTCACTTTAACCTCCTTACCTGAATGGAATCAACCCGGCGAGGGAGCCGCATATCACCTCCCCTCGTTCTCCCTTGCGTACGTCTCTCCAAGCAACCATCCTCGCCTCTCCCAAGAGCTTAACCTTGGTCAGTGTTAGAATGTAAGGATATACGAAAAGCTTGTACCTAGGCTAACCTAACCTAGCCTATCCACAAGGGTTTCATCCATTGCCTTTGTCATTTGCAGTCTCCTAACTCAGTCCTACTCCACTGAGGCATGACTGACAATTGACGTTTTCTTTCCAGTTATTTTGCCTGGATTACATTTTTGTTTCTTATCCTTTGTGTGTATTTGTCTCTTTTGTTGTGTGAAAGGGGGAGGTTATGCTTGTCGGGAAAAGGATGCATGGGAGAGTGTGAAAAAGAGATACTTGACTAAACAACGCGAGAGAACAACAGAAGCACAAACACAAGAGCGGAACATTTAATTACTGCCTCACTTTTATCGCCCTGACTTATCTTGTAATTCACAGGCAAGAGTGGGTGCGTGGCAGGCGGGTGTGAGGCAGGCAGGCAAGGAGGCAAGCAAGGGAGCGGATGGGTGGATTGGTGGGTGGGATGGCTGGGTGTGTGGGTTTGTATAAGCGAGTTTGATCTTGTTACCCGGAGTTGAAAGCGGTCATGAACATCATTTATCGCAGTTTCTGTCAGTGCTATGAGCGCGCGCGCGTGTGTGTGTGTGTGTGTGTGTGTGTGTGTGTGTGTGTGTGTAATGGCACTGTACAATGTAGCAGTTTATTTCTTGTGACACTGGTGTTAGTAGCAGTAGTAGTTGAGTAGCAATAGTAGTAATAGTAGTCGCAGTCATAGTAGCAGTAGTCGAAGTAGTACAGGTAGTAGTAGTAGTAGTAGTAGTAGTAGTAGTAGCTTTAAATATAACCCCTATCAGTATGAACAAAACTCTTCACTTTTGATTCGGAAATGATCCCAAATGAGGCACGATCCGGGTCATACACTCCGCGTCGACACACATAATATGAAGCCAGCCTAAGCTGGAGGGTTAGACGTAAATATCGAGACTAATATATCAGTCTCTCTTATTTGCTTTTCTCACAATATTTTTTTTACCTAAATTCAAAGTCATTGAGGACTTTAAAATTTGGTTCTGTATAGAGGAAACGCTGGATCTAGCGAAGGCTTCAGACAGAGGAACCTTATGATACCCCCTCTCCCTACGCGCCTTTGCCACTGTTAACGACTGAGTACGGTAAACATTTGATACATATGAAAAAACATATGATATGACAAATATATGTTGCAACGAAAGAGGAACCTACCTCAACTAAGTTCACTTTATTAAATCAACGAAAATTTGACAGTAAAGAGACGAGTAGAATTTTGAGGACGTTTTGTTTACGTTCGGTTAAATATTTGATAATGTTTATTCAATACCATATCTAGAAGAAAATACAAGGTAGAGAAAGGAAAGAAATGAAAATGAGGGGAGGTTAAACTGATTGATGGAGAAGAGTAGGGAAACGGAAGGAAGGTTTTGAGAAGGAAATGGGCGAAAACAAAAGAAACATAACGAACGATTATTGCAAGGAATAATATTGATAGGAGAATGGCCGAAAGAGGGAGAAAGAAACATAAAAAAAGGAAGGAAAGAACAGGGATGGGAGATATGAACATAGAAAGCAAAGGAAATTACGTGAAGTAACGAATGTATAACGACGATTGGATGCTCTGTTAACCAGAAGTAAAAGGTTTAAACAGGAAAATTAAAACAGAACTATGTTATTAAAAAATCGACGGAGCAGGAAATATATATCTCATTATGGAAACCAAAGGAGGGAACGTGAGGTAACAAATTTGGAATGACAGATAGAGGAACTACAAAAAGATGTTAAACACTATATTTTGTGCAGTAAGTCGACAGTTGATGAAGCGAATGAATAAGTAAATGAATGAACGAATGAATTAATCACTAAAGGAAGGAAGGAAGGAAGGAAGGAAGAGGAGAAAAGAAGAGGAGAGAAGGGTGAGGTAAACGGGAGACGAGTGCCGTATTTCAAACTCCGAAAACTTAACAGCTTCGAATAATTGAAGGCTTATTAGCTTACCTGCGTGTGTGTGTGAAGGAGGAAAGGTGAGGAATGAGGGAACGAACTTATGAAGGAGAAGGCGGAGGAAGGAGTGAGATGAACTGTGGATAGATATTGGAAAAGAAAGAAATATTGGTGATGATTGGAGGAGGAACTGATGTGGAAAAATAACAGAGAATGGAGCAACGAACGAGAGCTAAGTGGAGATGAGAGACGAGTGGGTGAACGGAGGGGACTCAGGAACGGGAAGACCACGGAAGGGGAGTAAGTAATGAAAAAAGGGATAAGTGAGGTAAGAGATAAACGAAGATAAGACGCGCGTGTATGGTGTGGATATGTAAGTGGAAGAACAGGAGGAATTGCAAGTCGACGAAATAAAATTAAGCATCGAATAAATAAAGATAGGATATATATACTTTTCTGTTCCTATCTCTAAGCTCCTATCTTTATTTATTCAATGCTTAGTTTTCTTTCGCCGACTTCCCCCAAAACAGGAGTGAGAAAAAACTTATTAAATGAAAGAGAAGAGGAGAGTAGAGAGAGGAAACAGTTGACGAAGGGGGACCTTGAGACTCTCACATGGCGACTGAAAGGCCAACCAAAGACATCGAAACTTGCTGTATCGTAAAAGTCAAGGAATCTGATAGAATGGGAAGACAACGAACATATGGGAATGATGGGAGGGGATAGAGGAGAAGGAGACAAAGGAAGATAGAGGATTATTTATTTTTGCTACTGCTGAGAAAAGAAAATTCCCATAGAAGAGGATATACGAAGATACGCATGTATGTTTATATTTCGTTTGATCTTTATCTTTCGAGTGTCTCTCTCTCTCTCTCTCTCTCTCTCTCTCTCTTGCCGCAATCACATCCAAAACACACACACACACACACACACACACACACACACACACACACACACACACACACACACACACACACACACACACACACACTTCATCAGAACTCATTAAAACGGAGAGGAGGAGGAGGAGAAGGAAGCACAAGAGAAGGAGCAGGAGGAGGAGGAGGAAGAGGACGAAGAGGATTACCACCAGACTACCACCACTACCACCTTCATCACCACAACACCACTACAATTCACCACTACTACCACACCCAGCATAACCTTAGCCAAACGAGGAGGAGTAGGAGGAAGAGAACGAGGAGGAGAAAAAAGAATATGGAGAAGGAGGATGAAAATGACGAGGAGGAGGAGGAAGAGAACGAGGAGGAGAAAAAAGAATATGGAGAAGGAGGATGAAAATGACGAGGAGGAGGAGGAGGAGAAGGAGGGATAGAAGAGAAAAATAAAATAAACAGAAAGAGGAGGAGGAATGGAGGACAAAAAGAATAAGGAGAAGGAGGATGAACGAGGAGGAGGAGAGAGAGAGAGAGAGAGAGAGAGGAGAGAGAGAGAGAGAGAGAGAGGAGGAGAGAGAGAGAGAGAGAGAGGAATGGATGACAAAGACCGGAAATGCAGTGGTAGGAATCCCTCATCAAACAAGGGTCATGGACTAGAAATTTAACCAGTTATTTAAAGAAGCCTTTTTGTTCCTCCCCCATCGCGAAATATCACCCAGCATGTAGGTGCTGGTGAGAGAGAGAGAGAGAGAGAGAGAGAGAGAGAGAGTGTAGCTCTGATGATTTGGAAATTGGTAACATAGAAGAACATGTGGTTCGCATTGTAAAATACTTTTGAAACTATCACTCTGCCTCAGCAAGATACCCTCAAAAAGGGGGTCAACGTCTTGTTTTTGTGACTTGTCGGACCATGTGTGGCTGACTGAAGATATATATTTATATCAGCTCAAGAAAAATTGTGAAGTTGACAGGGAGAACACTGATATCAAAGTTAGAGAATGTTTTCTTTGTTTATTTTTCATTGTATATTGTTGCCCTGCGATAAGATCAAGATTTAAATCAATGAAATAAAAAAAAATCAAATAATATAAATTTTGATTTCAATCAATGATTTAAAAAAATCATTTGATTTAAATCTTGCTTTAAATCAGAGATTTAAATCAACTTGATTTAGATCAAACAACCTTGGAAGGTCTCGAGACTAAAGGCAATATATGAAAAGCAAAATTAGATAACGGTAGTTTTCATTTTACGTTTGACCCGTAGCGCTGGAAGGTTTTCATGATGGAGCCTGATGGTCTGCTTCAGCTGGCGCTGGGAAGAGTTTTATAACGGAGCCATTGTTTCTTGAATCATACTGACCCCGAGAGGTCCAATTGTTCCTCTCTGAAGAGATTCGCTAGACGCCGTGTTCATAGTGATAGAGGGAAGGAGGGATCATACAGGTAGGGGGACAGAGGTTGGTTGGGTTTAGGGAGTGACGTAATGATGACTGTGTCCGAATACTGTCTCTGGATATCGGGAATTTCTTTCAACTGTCAAGAGTATGTAGCTTACTCATACACTTCTGGAAATGCACGATGAAGTCAGAAATTAGCCCAAGGTGTGAAATAAACTCTGGCAAAGTATAACAGTGATCCAACACTTCTTTACCGAGAAAATCCAGAAAATCGAGGTAACATAGCTGCCTAGTGAAATATGTTAACCGTCTGAATCGAACAAGACTGCCTCTACACACACAGACAGAGCCCCCGGAAGCAGTAATTCGTCCCCGAAACACCATTAGGTGGCCAGAACGGCACAGTAATTCATTAGGTCGAGCGCTTATGGGGACAATTCATCATTATTATGGCTGCGAGGAAATCCACTTACTCCCATGAAAGGTAAAAAGCTCTAAAAAGAGAGGAGAAAAAGATACAAAGGAATATTCAGTGAGGTCGTTATGTTATAAAGTGCAGACATGGTCCGTCCTCTGTGTGTGTGTGTGTGTGTGTGTGTGTGTTTGTGTGTGTGGGTGTGTGGGTTTGGTTTTGTCTGCGTTCCTCTTCGAAGATTCTGTTCATTATTTTAACCTTTTGTTCTCATTGTTTCAGAAGGAAGTAAAAATCTATCATGTGGTATTACTTACTTGCCTTAGTGTGTGTGTAAGGGAGGGGGGGAGGGATGCAAAACGAAACGGAGAACATGGAGAAAACTTGATAAGGTAAGAGTAGAATTTACATGAATAACGTTCCAACCCAAGAAAGAAAACAGTATGAACAAATCGAACGTTGATTGGCGAAATATAAAAGACAGAAACTGGAACCAGACCTTACAAAACAAAGGCCCTGCACTCTTGAATACCTTCACCTTGTAAATATATACACACACCCGTGATGCACCTTAACAAGCACGAGGAAGGGGCCCAAATCATTATCCTCTCCCTTCAATTAAGTGTTCCTCCCGCCGCAGCTGTGCTCATAATCTCCTGCTCTGCCTCGGTTCGTTAGCCTGTAATTGTCTCACCAAAATTTTCTTTATTTCGTTTTGTCTGCACTGTCAATTATAGACACACACACACACACACACACACACACACACACACACACACACACACACTGAAATAAAGAAACAAATGCAGAATATTTTCAGTATCCACCAAAGTGTGGATATTGTACATAACTTTCATACAACACAGCTCTTCTGGACAGAGTGGAGTCAAAGGCTCTTCGTCTCATCAGCTCTCCTCCTCATACTGATAGTCTTCTACCTCTTAAATTCCTCCGCAATGTTGCCTCTCTTTCTATCTTCTATCGATTTTTCCACGCTGACTGCTCTTCTGAACTTGCTAACTGCATGCCTCTCCTCCTCCCGCGGCCCCGCTGCACTCGACTTTCTACTCATGGTCATCCCTATACTGTCCAAACCCCTTATGCAAGAGTTAACCAGCATCTTCACTCTTTCATCCCTCACGCTGGTAAACTCTGGAACAATATTCCTTCATCTTTATTTCCTCATGCCTACGACTTGAACTCTTTAAAGAGGAGGGTATCAGGACATCTCTCCCCGAAAATTGACCTTTTCTTTCGGCCACCTCTTTGTTTTTTTTAGGAGAGCAGCGTAGGCTTTTTTTTTTTTATTTTTTTTACTTTTTTTGTGTGCCCTCCTGCCTCCTTTGTAAAAAAAAAAAATCCTTATTCCCTTTTTTTTAAATACAAAAAAATTTTTGATTTGTGGCAGTGCAGATGACTAACAATGACATGTTATGGAATAGTGACGATATAGTGGGATAGTGGCCGCCCAAAAGGTCGCAACTGTCTGTATGAGGAGGATGAGGCCCATCTTATATACCTGTTATATACCTGCTACGACGGTCGGTACCCCAGCCACACCATTACACACACTCGCACCTTAGTCCGTGGCGACGATGTCTGTGGACGTGAATAAAAAAATGTTCATGTCGCCTGTTTCGCCGTTTCTTCGTTGCACTACTATGCAGTGTGTGTGTGTGTGTGTGTGTGTGTGTGTGTGTGTGTGTGTGTGTGTGTGTGTGTGTGTGTGTGTGTACATTTTTATCAGAGGAACACTATCCACACACCATCAGCAACAACTACATCAACATTAACAATAGCAACAGCAACTACTACTACTACTACTGCTACTGCTACTACTACTACTACTACTACTACTTCTACTACTACTACTTTTACTATTACTACAGCTGCAGGTGGAATGTATTACTATTATCAGCATCACCATCATTATTTTCATCCTCAAAAATATGTAAATCGTAGAAAATAAATACATTAAATCACTCACAAGAAAGTGGAAAAAGTGGTTTAAGATTCGGTTGTTTTGCGTGTACGATTTTGGGTCCGGAATAATAATAATAATTTTCTGTATCGTACCATGTTTTTTTTCCTCCATATCTTCAAGTTTTTTTTTCCACTGCTCCATTTTATTGTCATATTGTCACCCTCATAAAATAATTGCCTAAGTCATTTTTCAGCGATTTCCAGTTTTTTTGTTTACATCAATCTTTCAACACGTGACGCCCATTTTTGTTTAGTTCCCTTCGTCATTCAGGGTTTGAGTGTTCTAGAATTGGCCTTTTCCTTTCTGCCTAAATCTTAAGCCAAATGAGATAATGACAGTTCTTTTTTTGATTTCCTGTAAAGTAGAAAATGATGACTTAGGCGGTTTGTTTACGAAGGTGACGCTATGCTGTTCATCTTTTGGTCCCCGCCTGCCATCTACCGTCTTTTCCTCGCCATGTCTTAATAGCTTCTCCTTAAGTGGCTTCCTGCTTCTCCTCCTGCTACTCTTCCTTCTCTCCCTCCCTTCGTAATATTCTAGCTTCTCTTCCTTTTTTTTCCTTCCTCTTCTGCCTCCTTTATCATTTTTTTTTCAACCTTTGCTTCCTACTATTTCTTCCTCCACCTCCTTCTCCTCCTCCTTCATGGATTGGCAGCAGCTTCTTCTCAAACCAAGTCATACTACCTGATGAAGTAAGTGCGGAAACGATCAACCCCTTTAGAAGCGCATCTACCGTTACTTCGTTGCAACAGGAGGAAACTGAACTTTTTACGGAGGTGCTTTGATCCACTCTGCATGCAAAAAGTGGCTGTCGAGGAAATGAAGTTACTACAGCGGGCAAACTCGTATTGAACGTATAGACTTCCTCTTGCCTCCATTTCCAGTTTTCCATGTTTCCATATTTGGTCTCCTCATCCTACAAGATTCATTTCCGTTACTTCAATCTTTCTTCTGTTTTCTTTATCTTGATTCCTCTACCTCCTCTTCCTCCTTCTCTTCTAGTTTCATGCCCCTAATCACGGCTTACGTAACCCACTGTCCCCTCAACCCTCTAATCACCCTCCTAATCACACCCCTCTTCCCCTCAAGTGCCCCCACCTCCCCACTTCTTAACTTCCCTCTCCTCCTTCCTCTTCCCCAAATCTACATGCCTTTGGGGCAGGAGAAGTTGATGTCTGTTTGATGATAATGCTGTGTGTGTGGGGGGGGGGAGGGGGGGGGGTTCTTCTTCTTCCTAACTTTCCTTCTCTCACCCATTGCAGGTAAGAACATGTGCCACACGAGAGGAGGAGGAGCAGGTGAAGGAAGTGGAGATGGTGGTGGAGATGGAGGAAAAGAGGACCGCCACCGTGGGTATGTGTATGTATGTATGTATGTATGTATGTATGTATGTAAGTATATGTCAGTGTATGTTTGCAAAAGAATCCATGCATATATTTGTGTTAATTTGTGTCACTACTTTTCCATCTCCTCCTCCTCCTCCTCCTCCTCCTCCTCCTCCTCCTCCTCCTCCTCCTCCTCTCGTCTTCCTCGTTCTTCTCCTCCTCCTCCTCCTCCTCCTCCTCCTCCTCCTCCTCCTCCTCTCGTCTTCCTCGTTCTTCTCCTCTTCCTCCTCCTCCTCCTCCTCCTCTCCGGTACTCGAGACAACCTTCACTAGATGAAAATTCCTGCCTGTTTACGTTGTCTCTGGTAGTTTTGTGTTGCATATTTTGTGCCCCACACTAGCCTCCTTTCTCTCTCTCTCTCTCTCTCTCTCTCTCTCTCTCTCTCTCTCTCTCTCTCTCTCTCTCTCTCTCTCTCTCTCTCTCTCTCTCTCTCTCTCTCTCTCTCTCTCTCTCTCTCTCTCTCTCTCTCTCTCTCTCTCTCTCTCTCTCTCTCACACACACACACACACACACACATACACATTTACATTCAGAGAGAGAGAGAGAGAGAGAGAGAGAGAGAGAGAGAGAGAGAGAGAGAGAGAGAGAGAGAGAGAGAGAGAGAGAGAGAGAGAGAGAGAGAGAGAGAGAATGGGGGGAACGAAAACCAACCCAATGCAATTTCTTATTCTTTTTGACCATGGATGCAAAACGATCATAATTTTTTTTTTTACTGTCCCATTGAATTTGTTACGTGTCATTTTTATTTTTATTTTACTGGAGAATATGAATATTTTTGACCTGTTGAGTCTAAATAAGAGAATGGAAAACAGAAAACACACGTAAACGAAAAAAAAAAGGTATTCGAGGAATTTTTAATCCAAAAAAAGAAAAGCGAGAGGGACATTTTCAAACAATATCGGCCGAGTTTTTAGAGTTCCTATATTTGTTTTCTTTTATTCTCGTGGGATAACTGGTGAAGGAAGAAAAGGAAAAAAAAGGGTTCGCTGAAGTCTTGCTTGCTGAGTAAAAAGTAAAGGATACATTTCACAGCAATACTGGCCAAAGTTTTTTCTCATTTTCGAAAGATTTTATAAGAAAGTTGGCAACACGCAAGAAGATCGTAGATTGTCTAGTCCTTATTAAGGTACTTAAAGAAAATCTATCATTTTTTTATAAGTAATTGAAAAATATCTTCATCAGTACCTCTTCCTCATCTTCCTCCCCTTCATAATACCTCTGCTACTACTATTACTACGGCTGTTATCACTGCTACTGCTATTATTGTTACTTCTGGTGCTACTACTACTTCTACTACTACTATTACTACTACTACTACTACTTCTACGACTCTCTCACTGCTCCCTTCTCCTCCTCCTCCTCTCCCGTACCCAAGGCAGCCTTCACTAGATGAAAATTCCTGCCTCTTCACGTTGTCTCTCTGTTAGTTTTGTTGTGCATATTTTGTACCCCACACTCTCCTTGCACCCAAGTCTTAATTCTTCTGTCCATAATAATTACTCATAAACTCCTTCATTGGGTTATGAGGATGGGAAAAAGTCACTGGAAAGAAAGAATAGTGGGACTAATAGGACGATGAGGAGGACGAAGAGGACGAGGAGGAAGACGACGAGGATTAGGACGAAGACAAAGACGAAGACGAGAAGAAAAACAATAACAAAGACGAAAACTAGGATGAGAATGAGAAAGGGGAGGAGGTAAAGGAGGAGGGGGGGGGGGTAGGAGAAGGAGGAGTGTCAGGAGGAGGAAAACGAGGAGGAGGAGGAAGAATAAACAATGATGATCAGCTAACAGAAAACCTCGTGGCTCAATACGAGGCTTCCTGGTTCAATGATTTAAGCACTTCGTCAGGCACTCCAGCGGCCTGCGGGAAAGATAAGAGGATTTCTTTTTGTTCGCGCGTGAATGTTTGTTTTCACCCCTGACTCAGCAAGATGGCGACCACTGCGATTCTTAAAGCAGTTGATCGTGTTCGTTTTCGCACTATCTTCCTTGCGATTTTTTTTATAGTGGCGCCAGATATGCTTGGCTCATGCTGCCCCTCGGAACTCATTTTTCATTCACTTGGACGGTTTTTTCTAGAGTCCGGGTTGATGGGTGGTCATCAGGACAGCATGTGGGTAGTCTTAGGCCACTCGGCAGTGACTGAAAAATCCCAGGTGGTAGCGTGGGGATTCGAATTGCCGTTGTCCATGGCGTGATGAATGCTGGTCCCGCACGCTAACCACTCAGCCACCGCCTACCCTATAATGTTGTTACAGTGGCGGAAGACTTCGAGGAATAACTCCCGCCGATATCTGTACTGCATCGCTTAGCTTGAATTGTTTGATCATATTTTCTTGTCATCGGGTGTGGAGGGCAAAAATCTTGTCTCTTTTCCAACTTAAAGACGTTTTTAGTTGCTTGGAAAGGAGATAGCTGCGACGTACTTGTTTCAACTCTTCGAATAAATGAGGAAGTATAGTAAAGCCAATCACTCCTAGCTTTTTGCACTTCAAACTAACCCGAGAACTGGAAACAATGGCCTAATGATTCAAGCGAAGCGAAGGAGGAGAAGAAAGGAGGAGGAGGAGAGAAAGAGGTGAAAGAAGAAAATGAAAATGAAAAAAAAAGAAAGAGAAAGAAAAAAAAAAGAGTAACAAAGAGAAGAAGAGGAGGAGAAAGAGAAGAAGGAGGATAAGAAATAAAAGCATATGAAGAAAAATGAAAAAAAAATAGATAAAAAGAACGGCAGAAAGGAAGTAAGACTATAAGAAAAAAAAATAGAGGAGAGCTAAGAGGAAGATTGAGTGTGTGTACGTGACCCGCACAAATCTTATCAATAGCCAAAAAATCATTACTCTTTCTCCCCTGCAATCCCTCCTCCATTCCTTCCTTCCTTCCTTCCTTCCTTCCTTCCTTCCTTCCTTCCTTCCAACCCTTTCTTCCTTCCTTCCAACCCTTTCTTCCTTCCTTCCAACCCTTTCTTCTTTCCGACAACTTCTTCCAATCCCTCCTCCAGTCATTCCTTCCTTCATATCATATTTTCGATCGACCCCTACATCGCTCCTTCCTTCCTTCCTTCCTTCCTTCCTTCTTTCCTTCCTTCCTTCCTTCCTTCCTTCCAACTCCTACCTCATTCCTTTCTTCCCTTTCATCTCTCCTACTTTTCTTCCTTTTGCCTTCCTTCCTTCCATCCCTCCCAATCCTTCCTCTCTTCCTTCCGTCTTTCCGATCCCTACCTCGCTCCCTTCTAACCTCCAATCCCTCCTCCAATCCTTCCTTCCTTCTTTTCTTCCGACTCCTATCTCGCTCCCTTCTTCTCTCCTATCCCTTTTCCAATCCCTCTCTCCTTCCTTCCTTTTGACACCTATCGCTCCCTTCTACCTTCCAGTCCCTCCTCCAATCCTTCTATTCCTTTCTTTCTTTCTTTCTTTCTTTCTTTCTTTCTTTCTTTCTTTCTGTCTGTCTGTCTGTCTGTCTTTCTTTCTTTCTTTCTTTCTTTCTTTCATCTTCCCTTCCTCCCTCCCTCCCTCCCTTCCTTCCTTCCTTCCTTCCTTCCTTCCTTCCTTCCCCTAACCTCTCCCACTCGCCTTAAAGGAAAAATAAATCTAAAAGCAATCGGCCTGGGGAATGAAAGAAGCCCCAAAATACTGTAGATTAGAGAGCCAAAGGAGCTCATGCGTCTAATTCAAAACCTTATCATCGCTCGGGCCTCAAGGAATTCCTGATTGGGGGCTTTACTTTTCCTCTCCTTTTTCCTTTCATTTTTTGCTTCCTTTCCTTTCGCCTTCAGAAAAATTGAAAGGCTGAAAACGTGCGATTATTAGAAGCGTCTGTAAAAAGGGTGTGAAAGTGGGAGAGAGAGAGAGAGAGAGAGAGAGAGAGAGAGAGAGAGAGAGAGAGAGAGAGAGAGAGAGAGAGAGAGAGATTCTGTATGGTGTTTATTGAAGATATGAGAGACTGATGGTGAAAGTGAAGCTCAGGAGGAGGAGGAGGAAGAAGAGGAGACCCAGAAAAAGGGGGAATGATAAAAAGACGAAATATATATAAAAAAAATAGATGATGAGAAGGAAGAGAAGCCTAAGAAAGACAAAGGGAGGATGATAATAATGATGATGATGATGATGATGAAGGATAAGGAGGAGGAGGAGGAGGGTGAGGAGAAGGTTGAAGGAAGAAGAAGACTAGGAGAAGGAGGAGGAGAAAGAGGAGGAGGACTAGGAAGAAGGAGGTGGAGGAGAATATAATGAGGTGTCTGGAGTGAAACCAGTAAGAGAATAGAAGTCAGCTTGGTCGGCGGCTGTGGAGGTTGAGGCAGAGGCGATGACAAAAGAAGGGGAGGAGGAGGAGGAGGAGGAGGAGGAGAAGAAGAAGATGGAGAGACTTGGTAATCTAACAACAAAACTCTTCAGGGAAATTGAGTGTTAAGAGGTTCGCGGTAAATTCGATGTAGACTCGTTATTGTGTGTAGAAGAGTGGAGGAAGAAGAAAACGAGGAGGAGGAGGAGGAGGAGGAGGAAAATATATAGCAGAAGGAGATGGATACGGAGGAGAAGCAGCATCGAGGATTAAGAGGAAGGGTCTGAGAGAGAGCCAGTAACCCTTAGGCAGCCATATTTACTCACCAAATCTCTCGCTCATTAATGCATATCCTGTTTACGTACCAATTTGGAGCCCTGATTATGAGTAGTAGTAGTAATTTTTTTTTTTTTTTATTGACAGCAGAGGAGACAGTGCAAGGGCGTAAAAAGGAAAGAAAACAATGATGAAAGTAAAAATGCCCGCTACTTGCTGCTCCTGATGTATTAATGCCTTTGCTATTTTTGCTCTATGTTCCTTTGTTCACCTTCTCGTCTGATGCCACCAACCTTGCAGCCTTTTCTGTTGACAATGCTCTCCTCGGGGCTTCCCTTAGTTTTTCTGCCTCCTTCACTTTTCCCGTATTAATCATCATGTCGTAGACCCGTCATTTACTCGGGACTACTACGTCCTCGATGAACAAGAACTAATCAAATGGGACGTCGTAGGTCTCGGAAGTACTTGTAAGGTGTTCATAGTATTTGGCTAGACGGTTATGTTTTATGCTGCTGTTACTACGAGTACTACTACTACTACTACTACTACTACTACTACTACTACTGCTACTGCTACTACCGCTACTTCCAAAATAAAAATAATAACCTTTCCTTATAGGGTTTCTGCAAGGTATTGTAGTAATTGATAATGTCCTTGAACCTGCTCAGACGAACGCATTTTTTTATCAAGCTGAAAACAGACAAAAACAAGCCTTCCACCCCTCCCACACACTTAAAAACACCCACACACCGAAAAAAAAATATATATATATATATATATATATATATATATATATATATATATATATATATATATATATATATATCACCGAAGCCTATACAATCGTTAATAATTTATGTTAGCTATAAATTTGTCTAAAAAAATATATGTACAGCTTGCAAGAAGAATATTCGGCAAGGTTGAGGGTCGGATTAGCTGCGTGGCGCCTTCTTTTTCTTTACTCCTCTCTCTTTTATTTTTTTTTCCCTCCTTATTGATTTCTCTCGGCCTCTCTTAACCATCCTCCCACTCATTTTTCATCCCTTCTTTTTTTCTTTCTTTAATCTCTCTTTCCAGCACTTACGGCTTCCTCCTCTTCCTCCTGGTCCTCCTCCCCCTCCCCTTCCTCCTCTCCTTCCTCCTCCTCCTCTTTCTCCTTTTACTGTTCCTCTTCCTTCGCCTTCCTTTTCTCCTCCCCCTCCCCTCTTACTACTATTACTATTACTATTACTCCTACTCTTGCTCATTTTCTCTATGTCTTTCTCTTTTTGTTTTCCAGTATATGTTTCCCAATACATATTTTTTCCTTTTTTTATTTTGTTTCATTGCGTTCCTCTTTTTTTCCCTTTTCCCTCGTTTCGGTTTCTTCATCAATCGCTTCCTCCCTCTCCCTCTCCTTCCCATTTACTCCTCTTTGTGGTTGACTCCTTCACGTATGTCTTTGCCTTTCATCTTTCTCTAATTCCTCAAGAACTTTGCCATCTCCCTCGTTTCCTTTCCAGTTTCTTAAGTCTCTCGTAAGTCTTCTTAAGCTCGTTCTCCTTCACATCTGCCTATTCTTGTTGTTCTTTTAGTTGCTTTATTGTGGCTGTGGTTATTGCACCTCTTCGTCTTTTACTTCTCGTATTCTCTTTGTTTTCCTCCACGTCCTCCTCCTTCTCTCACTGTTTTCCTCCACGTCCTCCTCCACGTCCTCCTCCTTCTCTCACTGTTTTCCTCCACGTCCTCCTCCACGTCCTCCTCCTTCTCTCACTGTTTTCCTCCACGTCCTCCTCCTTCTCTCACTGTTTTCCTCCACGTCCTCCTCCTTCTCTCACTGTTTTCCTCCACGTCCTCCTCCTTCTCTCACTGTTTTCCTCCACGTCCTCCTCCTTCTCTCACTGTTTTCCTCCACGTCCTCCTCCTTCTCTCACTGTTTTCCTCCACGTCCTCCTCCTTCTCTCACTGTTTCCCTCCACGTCCTCCTCCTCGGCCAAAGGTAAATATGGTGATGAGCGATATAGGATGCTTCTGCGCTTTGAGAGGCGACAAGCGGGGATAATGATTTGTTTTCCTGTTTTGCTCTGAATCACGACTTTTTTCCAAAAAAGTTTTTGAGTACTTTTCTTTATAATATTTCTACATCTGCAGCATCTGCTACTATTAAGATTGCTACTACTACAACTATCACTACTACTACTACTACTACTACTACTACTACTACTACTACTACTACTACTACTGCTGCTGCTGCTGCTGCTGCAACTACTACTGCTATATTTTTTAACTAAACTATTTTTTTCTGACAGATGCTGATGTGTTTTGAATTATTCAGGCTTTTTTTTTTTCTCGGCAATGACTTGTTCTTTTTTTACCCCCCTCCCCCCAACTACTGCTTCTACCAGATACTACCGCCCCGTAGTGGACCCCTCGCCGCCACCGCCCCGCCATTTCCCGCGCTGCGTATTTCCGCCGGCCCTCACCACATGCCGAATAAATCTAAACTAACCTTTCCTAACTTAACCTAACGTAACCTACCTAAGGGAGGGGCTTTGCCCCCTTCGACCCCCCATGTGATATCACATTTCATCCCACCATAGTTTTAAGTCTTACATGCCTCACTGTGGTGAGGTAGTGTTTGTACAACAGCGCCGTACATTTCAGGAAGTTTTGTCCCGCGTGCGTCCTTCCTCACTGTTTTATAATAAACAACGCCTCTTGAAGGCTTAAAATTGCAATGCCCGCCTCAGGTGGGGCAGATAATGGCGGTGCTCCATAAACACTTGCAACGCCTTCGGGTCGCCTTCAAAAACGTTTTAAACAAGCAAGAAATATTTGTCTTGTCAGCCATGATGCGTCACATTCAAACAGGCGGACGAAAGGCAGACCCTTCCCTCCCCCAGTGCGGGCGAGTATGGTTCGATTAATTATTATTAATTTATCTATGTGATTCCGATCAAGGTGACAGTTTACCGGGAGGTTTGAAGGTTAGTAGAGGGCATATATGGCAACAAAAGAGCTGCTAGATAAGTAGGAAACGAGATATTGAAAGGTGTAGGAAGTAAATCTTAGCCGTAATATGTAATAGATTTACTAATTGATTTAATAATAATAATAATAATAATAATAATAATAATAATAATAATAATAATAATAATAATAATAATAATATTATTATTATTATTATTATTATTATTATTATTATTATTATTATTATTATTTTATTAATGTGTGTGTGTGTGTGTGTGTGTGTGTGTGTGTGTGTGTTATTATTATTATTATTATTATTATTATTATTATTATTATTGTTGTAATTATTATTACCATCCTTAGAGAAGAAGAAGAAGAAGAAGACGAAGAGTAGATATAAAGTAAGAAGAATAATGAAGAAAAATATTGAGAAAGAAGAAAAAAATACCATTCCTTCAGAGGCAGTTGTCATCACGATTTTTTCCTCAACACAACATCCGTCTTTCCCTGGCTCTCCTTTTGTAATATTACGTTTCCCTCCCTCGCCCGTCACCTCGTTCGCTTCATGGCTATTTAGAGGGCGGCTCCACTCCCTCCCTCGCCCTATATATATTCCTCTGCCTTAATGTTCCCCTCCTCCTACTCCTCTTACACCTACGCCTCTTCCTTCGCATACGCCTCCTCGTCCTCCTCCTCCTCCCCCTCCTCCTCCTCCTTCTCCTCCTCCTCCTCTTCCTCCTTCTCCTCCTCCTCCTTTTCCGTGTTGACTTCCATCCTACACGTAAATCTTTCTTACGCCTATCGCTCCTTTATTTACTAGGCTCCTACATCCTCTCTCTCTCTCTCTCTCTCTCTCTCTCTCTCTCTCTCTCTCTCTCTCTCTCTCTCTCTCTCTCTCTCTCTCTCTCTCTCTCTCTCTATCTCTCTCTCTCTCTCTCTCTCTCTCTCTCTCTCTCTCTCTCTCTCTCTCTCTCTCTCTCTCTCTCTCTCTCTCTCTCTCTCTCTCTCTCTCTCTCTCTCTCTCTCTCTCTCTCTCTCTCTCTCTCTCTCTCTCTCTCTCTCTCTCTCTCTCTTTTTGTAATTACTCTTTAAATTTAAGTTAAGGACATTTTTTTCTCATATTTTCGTACCTTATTTTCCTCCTCTCAGTTCTTTTTTTTTCACTATATTTTTTGCTTTCCCTTCTTCTCCCCACTTCTCCTCTATTCTTATGACCATCTAAATGGGTTTCAAATTACCTCTA
The DNA here is from genome assembly GCF_024679095.1 of Eriocheir sinensis. Taxonomy (NCBI): domain Eukaryota; kingdom Metazoa; phylum Arthropoda; class Malacostraca; order Decapoda; family Varunidae; genus Eriocheir; species Eriocheir sinensis. The sequence goes on along the minus strand of NC_066549.1, from coordinate 12,664,674 downwards.
TTTCCTCTTTTTTCTCATTCCAGGGGTCAATGTTTTTCGTGAGGTCTACGAGGTTGGTTATCCCTGCTCTCTGTTTTTCGATATCTCCGTTTTGCTGAACCAAGATCTTGTTCCCCTTCCCCTATCCCATCCATCATTCTCATATCGTCATCCTTATCTTCCCTTTTGACTGTCTAGACTATATCTTCTACTCATTTTTCTAGTCGTCATCCTCCTCCTTTTCTCATTCTCCTCCTCCTCCTGTTCTTTCCCATCCTTCCCCGTCTCTTCTTTCTCCTTCAATCAAATTTTCTGTTTACTCTACTGTTCCATTTGCATGTCTTTCTTTGTGTTTTCTATTCTCTTTTATTCACTTCTCTAGTAGGTGTCTTCATTGCAAGCACTTTCATTCTCCTCCTCCTCCGTCCCCACCTCCTCCCCCTCCTCCTCCTCCTCCTCCTCCTCCTCCTCCTGTCTTCTCGTCTCGCTCCTCTTTCTCCTCTTTCACGATACCACGACAGGTCCAAACACGTTGAAGAAGCGCATCGAAGTCTTACAAAACTTTCGAATCCAGAGAAAGATGAGGTATTTGCGGTTAACATCTCGCGGTATATCCATTTTTATCTGTATCTCTTTCTCTATCTATCTATCTATCTATATCTTTCTATCTTTCTATCTATTAATCTTTTCTCGTCTGTTTCAACTTTCCGCCTCTAATCCCACAACAGAAGTAAAATACATCATGAAAACTTAGGAACCTCGCTCATTGGAACTTCGAATCCCATCCTGCCAATATGCGGTGACTCGGGATCCAATACTTTCCCGACAGAACCAAAAAACGAACTGCCATTTTTTTCGGGAATTAATTCCACGTTGATAGTCATCGTTATCTTTCATCGTCCACATTCGTATCTTTCTGCGGCCTTTTTTTTATATATATGTTTTCGTCCTTTCTGTATTTCGGCTTTTTTTTCCTCTTCGCCTTTTTTCTTCTTTGTTTTGATTGTTCATTTCTTTAATATAGTTTCACCTTTTTTCGTCTCCATGATATATATTTTGTCTCCCTCGCTTCGTTTCTTTTATCATCTTTCGTAATTCCCTTTCCCGATGAACCACGCTATCTCTCCACATTTTAACATCTTTTCCATTTATTTCTCTACTGCTTAGTCTCTTCCTCTCTCTTCACTCATTTCCCTTATACTCTTCACCCTTACCCGTTTCCCCCCCTATTTCGCTCTCATTTTCCCTGTTTCCTATATTTCCCAGCCTCTGATTATTTTCTTCTTAATCTTCCTCCGTTCTATCCCTCTTTATGTTCCCTTATTGTTTAGCTTAATTGTTATCGATGCGCTTACCTTTCCAGTTCCTTTTCTTTACCTCCTTTCCTTTGTCTTCATTATTTTCTCATTCACAATCACCCATTAGTTCCTGCCGTTTTATCTTTCTTTATCTTCCTTCTTTGATCCACAACTTTTCTTCTCTCTTCACTACATGCATATCTTTCTCTCATCCTCCTTCTTTATATTCAACTCTTTCTCTGTCCTCATTTATTTTCCAACCTTTCTCTATCTTCTTTTTCTTCACCACCTTTCCCAGTCTTTTCTATTCCACCTTTTTCATTCACAACCTTTTTCTTCCTTCACCACAAGCCTTTCTTTCCCTCATCCTCCCTTCTTTCTATTCAACTCTTTCTCTGTCCTCAGTTCTTTTTTCGACCTTTCCATATATTCTTCCTATTCTTCACCATCGTTCCCAGTCTTCTAATCCACGGCAGACGCTGTTCAGCTCTGCCTCCCGTTTCTCATCTACTTCGCACGCCCTTTCCCTTTAGTTTCCGTGAATGTTTTCTTCTTTGAGGCTTTCACGTGCTCTGAATGGAAGCCGCGGCAATGTCACTTATAATTATGAGTGCACGGGATCTGCAGGTGGTGGCAAGGAAACGTTTCAAGGTCCCGCTAAACGTTTTCCTCGAATTTCACCGCTGGCATAATTTGCATTCCAAATGGGTCGTGCTTGTATGCGTGTGTGTGTGTGTGTGGGGGGGGGGGGGGGTGGAGGTGCGGGTGCGCGTGTGTGTGTGTGTGTGTGTGTCAGTGTGTGTGCGTTTCAGTTGACATTGTTCTACGTAATCTTAAAAATGAGAAGAAAATAGGGAAGAATAAAGAAATAAAAGCATGAATAAAGGCAACTGGAAATGAAAGAAAGTAAACGGAATGCAAGAAAGAAAAGCAAGTGCCTCAGTGGACCATGAATCCGAAATTCATTATAATTACGTTAGCGAAGAGAGAGAGAGAGAGAGAGAGAGAGAGAGAGAGAGAGAGAGAGAGAGAGAGAGAGAGAGAGAGATTTCATTTTCCTTCGCCTCCATTATTGGCTTAGCTTGATAGATACGAGTATATTCAATCATGTCGTTACAGATTCATGGATCTTGAATTTAAATTGTCGCGCATTTTATTGAATCAATGAAGTGAATTTCGTGATTGTAACATTACTTCGTAAAATAAGACGACGAGGTAAGGAGCAGTAGTAGTAGTAGTAGTTGTGGTAGTAGTAGTAGTAGTAGTAGTAGTAGTAGTAGTAGTAGTAGTAATAGTAGTAGTAGTAATAATAATAATAATAATAATAATAATAATAATAATAATAATAATAATAATAATAATAATAATAATAATAATAATAATAATAATAATAATAATAATAATAATAATAATAATAATAATAATAATAATAATAATAATAATAATAATAATAATAATAATAATAATAATAATAATAATAATAATAATAACAATAATAATAATAATAATAATAATAATAATAATAATAATAATAATAATAATAATATTTTTATAACAATAATAATGATAACAATAATAATAGTATAATAATAATAATAATAATAATAATAATAATAATAATAATAATAATAATAATAATAATAATAATAATAATAATAATAATAATAATAAAAATGATAATAATAATAATAATAATAATAATAATAATAATAATAATAATAATAATAATAATAATAATAATAATAATAATAATAATAATAATAATAATAATAATAATAATAATAATTGTAATAATAATAATAATAATAATAATAATAATAATAATAATAATAATAATAATAATAATAATAATAATAATAATAATAATAATAATAATAATAATAATAATAATAATAATAATAATAATAATAATAATAATAATAATAATAATAATAATAATAATATAAAAAAAACAGTAATATCAACAACAACAACAACAACAACAACAAAGATTAATGGTAAAATTAGTTAAAGTAAAGTATATCTGAAGGCATGTGCAGAAGCTCCGCGTGGCCTCGGTGCTCATCGTCACACTGTCCCTTGGGCCTGCGGATCGTGATCATAATCCGTAACCGATAAATATTTTTTTGTTTTCTCCGGCACAAATTTAAACCTGTTAATATTCATCCTATTGTAAGGAGACCAGATATTCACCGCATAATCGAGATAAGTCTAACTATTGCTTAATATAATTTGAAGGTAATTTCAGCGTTTTATTGTTTACGCTCTTTAAAATTTTGTAAATCCGGTATTCAGTTTTTGCGTTTTCATGTTTGAATGCATTGAGCTCTCGGACGATCACTGCTCACTAAATCACCTTAATCCCTCTCACATTTAGAGCTGCTTAGCGGAGTGACATTTAAGTAAAAATGTGGGCGGTTATTCCTGCTTATACTTTAAATATTAAAGTTATAGAATTTGAACTCTATCTGCCACTTCCCACCTCACTTAGTCTCTCAGCTCGCCTTGAAGTACACTACCGTCTTGATCTGGTTTAATTAGTCGGCCTACCTTCGTATCATCCGAACACTTGCTATCACTATTTATTTCAGAATTCAAATCACTAATTTGAATGATAAACAACAATGGCCCTAATACTTATCATTGTTGGATCACAATGGTCACACAACGCATGTCATTTCTATTTTTTACCATTGAGGTGCACTCTTTTTTTTTCTACCTGGGTGTTCGTCTCTACCAATCCGGCTAATTCAGCAAACCTATCCTTGAGGTGGGTTCCACTATTCTTTATTACAAATTCCTCTTTTTAAGCCTATCTCGTGTTTATATCAACGTGTCATCCCCATAGGGTCAATATTGTCCATCTTCAGTGTGCAGTAAGGGATATTCTGCCCCTTCCTCTTGACCTTTAACATAACTAAATTATTGTGGGATACTTCTTTATGGACACCGAATTTAAGCCCTTGGTATTGGCTCTCCTCCAAACCTAATGATTCCCAATGAACTTTCTCGAGATGTCTAAACCTCTCGTAATTAGCTCCTCTAAAGTTTGGCACCGACGCTGAGGGGAGAAAAATGGAATGGGACGCGGAGGACAACTTTTAAATGACACCAGGAGAGAGAGAGACACACACACACACACACACACACACACACACACACACACACACACACACACACACACACACACACACACACACACACACACACACACACACACACACACACACACACACACACACACACACACACACACACACACACACACACACACACACACACACACACACACACACACACACACACACACACACTCACACACACACACACACTCACACACACGGACAATCTTAGGAGTTAAACATGAAAAGAGAATGAATAAAAGAAAGAATGAAAAAGAGACACAACCTCACCCCACATTCATAGTCAACACCACGCCGCCACAACCTCTCTCTCTCGCCCAGTGTTTCCCCGCATCCCCATTCCTACTCAAGCCCACGCCCACGCCCCATCCCACGACTAAGACTAACGCCGTACCCTCCACCCACCCCCATCCTGCCTCGCCCTAACACCCCTGCTCTTAGCCAGGAATAATGTGTTCACCAGACAAAGGGTATATTACAGGGTGTCCCCTACTACTATTTTTACTTATGATTGACCTGTTATATTACTATTCCTCTGGTTGTGTATCACCATTGTAATTGTTTAGTCATCTCTCACGATTCCATTTGTACGTAATACCAGTGATCACGATACTTTACTGTCTCGAAAAGGATGGTGATGTCTTTAAATCACAGCATGAATACAAAATTGGCAATATCTAGGTGAGTTTGTGCTAAAAAGCGTTTGTTCTTAGTAAACATCTTTTTCTGCCCAAGATGATCCATAAATACTCGTGCGCTCGTGGTATGAGAGGAGCTTGATATATTGTATAAATAAGAATGATGATATGCAGCAGAATGTTGGACGCAAAGGTAGCGAGAGGAACGTTAAATGATTATGATGACTTGGCAGTAAGTAAGTAAGGATTAAAGAGAAATTGGAATGTAGAGTAAATGCTAAGAGGGAAAGTGAAAGAAAGGAATGGGGAAGAAAACTACTGTGTGAAAGTGATTACACTTAAATCTTTACACGATGGCTAAATGATATAATGAATAAGCAAGAGGAAGAATAAAACACAACTCTGGGGTGAGGTGTTTTACATTTTCAGTTATGTGATTGATTAGGGATATTAATGTAGTACGTATTTTGATTATAATATGTGAAAGAAAAAGAAACTAAGTACTTGGTGGACGATTGAGATAAAACAAAGGTAGTTCGGAACATTTGAAAGGACATATAAAAAAACGGTATTGATAAATGTATTACAGAAAAACAGAGAGAGAGAGAGAGAGAGAGAGAGAGAGAGAGAGAGAGAGAGAGAGAGAGAGTATAGTATAGTAGAGATAGTTGACGAGAATTTTTTGAGAGGACGGTAGGAGTGATCTTTTCTGAATAATGAGGTGTGATGAGGTGCTTCCTAGGGGGAATAAGGGTCGAAGAGCAATGTAGAAGGCGTTTTATTTATTTATTTATTTTTTTTTTTACATTGCAGCCTATTGCGCCGGTAGGCTTCTTCCCGGTGGATCCTGATGGTCGGCCCAGCCCGTTCTGGCGCAGGCGAGTGTTTATAGTGGCGCCATCTTGCATTGGCTCATGCTGCCCTCCCAGAGCTCATCTTTGATCCTAGAATCTAGAGTCCGCTTTGATAGGTGGTCTTCTGGACAGCATGTGGGTAGTTTTAAGCCACTGTGATGAATGAGTATAGAAGGGAGAGTAGAAGTGAAGAGTATGAGAGTAATAATGGATATAAATCAGCCATATCCACAGGGAGATATGAAGAGGGGTCGAAATAGAGGCTATAAGAAGGCTAAAAATAGGACGCCCCAGTCGAGGTTGGACACGTAATGGGAAAGGTTAAGGAGATTATAAAAAGAAGAGAGAAGGAAGAGTAGGAAAATGTGGATGAGGAGGCAAGGAGGTAGGGAATGGTGGAGGAGATGAGGAAATGTAAGAGGTGGAGGTAGGGAGAGGCGTAGGAGGAGGCATGGAAAAGTGGAGGGAGAGACAGGGAACAGTGAAGGAGGAAATACAAAATTAAACCAACTCTGTCAATCCATAGTTATTTTCTTCGTCTTGGAAAGGTAGAGATATTGTTGTGAGGAGGTTGACGAATAGATTATAGACACACCTGCGCTGCGTGCCTTTAATCTCTTCGTTCGAAAGAGTTAAATGTATGTATGAAAATATTAAATATATTAGGAGTTTGAGTTCTATGCACGAAAGCTCTATATAGAAGGCAGAAAGCTTTAAATGAATGCTTTAAATCTTTAAATTGTGCCTAGATTTATTGATGGACTGGGAGGAATGTTAGTGAGTGTAGGTTGGCTGACCTCTGTAGTCTTCTTATATCCTGGTTCATCTTTGTTAATTCGCTTGTAGCAATACACCCTTAGAATATAAATATGTGTTCTCAGACATTTCAGCCTCTCACATCAATAATTTCCAGAGGTCGAAATATAGATCAGTCAGGTTCTCATACACGTTTTCTCTCATGGTCACGGTACAAAAGCTTGGTCAAACTATCACCAGGGTCGTTAAACTTCACTTGTAAATCCCCACAACTCCTGCGAAAGCCTTGCCAATGGTGTGTGTTTCCGCGTCGAAATGTGTAGGAATATGCCCTACAGAGTTATCTAGGTTAACGAAACTTGTATATGGAGGCATTCTAACTCTGCCAGGCCGTAGCAGCGCATCCCTTCATCCCTTCATGGGGAGTTCACCAGAGACATGGTGAGGAGGGTTTGGCCACCTTCACCACAGTCGCCATGTTGTTACTAAAATAGCCCCAGAAACTCAAATTGATATTGATACATTTTTTTTAACCTTTATGTATGGACAGGAGCTTGAAGAATTACATAGAGCACCTAAAACACTCTTGTATCAGCATGAATTTGAATCTTACACGGCTCTTTAGGTAGCAACTTGGCGCCTGTAATCAAGTTAACCAACTCTCCTATGCTATGGCTTTGCAGGTCGCCTATCCACGTCACCGTCCACGCGTCTCGCCACAATGTTAGTCAGTTCCCTCGGCCGCGACCCCTCACACTTGGTTCCGTTTCCTCCCTCCGGCTCTCTTAATCACAGTTCGAGATGTCTTTTATTGGTTCGTCCCCTCATTCATTTGCCCCCTACACACACACACACACACACACACACACACACTCTCTCTCTCTCTCTCTCTCTCTCTCTCTCTCTCTCTCTCTCTCTCTCTCTCTCTCTCCCCCCCCCCCCTGTCTGTTTTGCCTTGCCGGTTTCGATTTTCTTAATTTTTTCGTTATCTGATATATACGACTTTTCTTTCCCTCTCTGTTTCTCTTTCTGTTTTAGTCACCGCATTCGTTTGCCTGTCTCTTGTTTTCTTTCCTTGCATGATCTATACCTTACTGAAAATTGGTGTCTGAAATGTAGTTTGATAGTGGTTTGAAATGGCACTCTGAACATGATTAGTAACCGCGTATATGTTTTCCTTGCTCATGATCGTTTTGAACAGAAGGAATGCAGATAAGATGCGTTTGGTGTGACGCCGAGGTATGTGTTTGCCTGACGTCTTTATTGAAGCAGCTGTTCCATTTGTTTTCTGAGATCTGACTTGATTTACGGGGACATTACTTTTGGGCTTAAAATATGAGAAGTTTAAACGAGGGCATTTTCTTTTCATTCCTTATGTAGTCTTGTAAATTCCTACGTCCATATCCTCTACGGACGCCCAACCTCGCTGACAGAGATCATAGAGTGAATATAAAGAAAAGGTAAAGGTAAAGATTGGGGCGTGCGCTATAGCTGCACGTGACCTTAGTGCTCATCTCCGTCACATAGAAAAGAGAATGTAAAAATGTCGCGCTCATACACACACACACACACACACACACACACCACACACACACACGACCCCTATTTATAAGCTAACGTCATAAACAGACCGCCTGCAATATGAAGTGTGGCGGAGGCTTGATTATCGCGAGGGTAATTTATTGTATGATTCTTTCTCCTCCTCCTCCTCCTCCTCCTCCTCCTCCTCCTCCTCCTCCTCTTCCTCCTCCTCCTTCCTCCTGTTTCTCTCCTCCCTTCTCGCCTGTCTTTCCTTTCTTTAATTTTGACTTTCAACTCTCCTTTCATTTTCTCTTCCGTCCTTCCCTCCTCCTGTTTCCTCCATTGCTTCCGCTTATTCGCTAACGCCGTCCTCATCTGCGTATAATCTGCGTAATTAATCTCTCTTATTTGTTCTCTCTTTGCGCCTTCCCTTTATTTCCTATCCTTTATCCTTCACAGTTTTCCCCTTTGTTATAGGTTTGCGCTCTCCTACGCTCTCTTTCTTCCCATGCTCTGTATTCTCCTTTCCCTTCTTTCCTAATGTTAGATGCCCCTTCCGGCTTTCCGTGCCGCTCTCCTTTTTCTCGTCTCCCATCTCTCTCCTTTCCTTCTCGCACGCCGTCTCAGTTTCGTCCCCTTTATTTTCCTCTGACGCACCAACAGGAACGGAACATCAACACCCTCTTTTCAGGCGTGAAGTGAACGTTAAGTGTTAAACGAGCGCGTAACACGAAAGAGTGAGTTATGATGCCTTACTCTTCTGTTTTTCCCCTCCCCCCTTCCTCTTCCTCTCACTCAGTCTGTCTCTCTCTTTCTACTTCCCTATATGTCTGTCTGTCTATCAGTATCTACCTATATCTATCTCGCTTCAGGATGCCTAGTGCCTTCCCTCGCTCCCCTCCTCTCCTTCCCTCTCGTTATCTCTCCCCTTCTCGCTCATCTTTCTCTTCTCATTTCTTTCCCTGTTTTACATATATCCCTGCTGCCTCTTTTTTGTCATTTCTACCCTTCTCTCTTATTTTCTCTCTTCTCCTTTAGCTTTTTTTCCGTCCTTCTCCTTCTCCTTCTCTCTTTCTCTCTCATAACTTTTCCCGCATCCTCTCTGCTTTTTTTAATTTTCTTTCTCCTCCTCCATTCCTTTTTTTCTCAAGACCTTCCACCTCCTCGTCCATCTCTCTCTCCTCATCTCCTTCCCTGATTTATATATTTCTCTCTTGCCTCTCTTTTTGTCATTTTTCCCCTTCTCTCTCTCTTTCTCTTTTCTCCTATCACTCGTTTCTTCTTTTTTTCTCTTTTTTTCTCCTTCTCCTCCTCCTCCTACTTCTCTTTCTTTTTCTTATTCCTTCTCCCGCCTTCTACTTTTCCTTTTTTTTTCTTTTCTCCCTCCTCCTCCTCCTCCTCCTCCCCTCTTTTTCTTTCTTTCCTTCTTCCTCACCCTTTACTCGTTTCTTTTCTCTCATTTTTCTTCCCTCCCTCTCTCTCCCCTCCTCCTCTTTCTCTTTTTGCTGTGTTGCTTTCCATTTTTCTCTTCTCCTTTCCTCGCTTAAACTTCCCTCCCTTCTTTTCTCCTTTCTCTCTAGCTTTCCTATTTATATACTACATTCTTGAGTTTTTTTCCCTTCCTTTCTTTCCTTCTCTCACTCTCCCTCGTCACCAGCTGCTCTTTACTCACGTCTTCCTTCTCCTGCTTATACTCAAACCAACTTTCCACATGCTCCCTCTCCCGCACCGTCACTTCGCTTATCGCATTATAACGGCTTGCCTTCCCTTGTTACTGGTTTCGCCCCCTTCCATGTTAGGTTATACCCGGTGGCTGGCTGACTGGGTGGGTGCGTGGGTAGGTGGGTGGTTGGAAGGTAGTTTTGATTAGCGTAATTGGATGGAAAATAAATCGGTGTACCAAAATCGTGGGAAGGAGGCGTTGAGGATATTTATGGGTTAGTTTGTACCCAAGGCTAAAGTTAGGAGACTGAAGGATGATATAGTGAGAAAAGGAAGAGAAAGAGAGAAAAATATAGATAGATAGAGGGAGAGAAAAAGATATATAGATAAAGGGGGAGAAAGAAAGGACTTCAATCAGCTTTGAATGTAATTAATTTTCTCTCCTGTCCCCAACATCTGTAAGCCAAATGAGAGAATGTGTGTGTGTGTGTGTGTGTGTGTGTGTGTGTGTGTGTGTGTGTATGTGTATGTGTGTGTGTGTCTGTGTGTCTGTCTGTCTGCCTGTCTGTTTGTCTGTCTTTCATCCCTTCCTCTTTTCCTTATACATCTCCCTCCTCTTTTCTCATGCTAAACTTATCCTACCTCTTTTGCCCTTCTCCGCCTCCAACTTTTACTCCTCCTCCTCCTCCTCCTTCTCTTAATCTTCTTTTCATCTCATTGTGTTGTTTTTTCTTCTTTGTCCCTCTCTTGGTATCCCTCCTAAACATTCCCTCCTGTTGCTTGCAGTTCTCCTCATCCCCTCCCTTGCTGCCCTTTCCTATCCTCCTCCTCCTCCTCCGTTTCCTGCTCCTCCTCCTCCGCCACCTTTTCTTGCCCCTCGTCCTTCGCCTTTCAGCCCCGATCGATGTGATGTGTAATTCGGTGACAGGATTCTGATATATACTGAGGAAGTTTAAATTGGTTTGTCAGGGTGAGAACTTCCATTTGAGGTTAATTTGGCCCATTTCTCTCTCTTTCTTCTCCCTCTTCAAGCCTATTAGGAGGAAACGGAAGGATATGTATTATGGATGATTCGTTTGGACTGTGTGTGTGTGTGTGTGTGTGTGTGTGTGTGTGTGTGTGTGTGTGTGTGTTTATGAGTGAGTTAAATAATATTGATGTTTACCTTCTTGTCTAATCTATTTTTGTTACCCCCGTTTTTCCTATGAAGTTATATTTTCTCATGCTCTTTATTATCGGTTCAATTTCACTCAATAAAGACTGGACTTGTCAATTTTTATGTCTATTTTTTACAATGAGAAGATTTTTGTATTTTTATATTGTCCACTTTTGGCATTCTCTTACCACGTACTGTAGTTTTTTCTCTCATGTTTTCCTATTTTTAGTTTTGTACACATATGAACTGGAAGGAACGTTGTATATCGTTTTTGTAGAACGGATAATTTCCTTTTTATTCGTAACATATTTTATCTCTTTCTAACAATTTTGCTACATACTGTATTTTTTTTCCTCCACTTTTTTTTATAATCTTGCATATGGTAAGAACTGAATGGATGGGCTTTTGTGAAGTTTGGAGAGCGTGACTTTTATTTTATGGACTACTTTCATTTCTTCATTTTACTTTTTTTTCCCTTTTTTCTGGTCTCAGTGCTTAAGAAGGAACGGCTGGAAACGTTTTATGACATTCGAACAGCTTGGGGAACGTGTGTGTTTTTCCTCTTTTTCCATTTTTTCGTATGTTATTTGCTCTTCTTTTGTCGTTTTCTTTGACCTTTTTTTTTACTTTTTCGTCCTCGTGATCCACATTGAAGGTAAAGAGGACGTGGAGAAGGAGAATAAACAAGAAAGTATAGGAAGAAAGAAAGACTGATAAAAAATTCGAAGGTAAGATGGACGAGAGAGAGAGAGAGAGAGAGAGAGAGAGAGAGAGAGAGAGAGAGAGAGAGAGAGAGATGAAAATAAAGAGCAAAGTTTAAGACTGGTGTTGTGGCCAAGTCTTAGGCGACCGAAAGTAGAGTGTAAAATGATAATGAATGTAAATAGGGCAGAGAGTGGGGATGGAATTTAAAACAGGGGCGGAGAGATTAGGTTTTGATGGTGAGAGTGGTGGTGAAGGGTGGTGGTGACGGTGGTTGTGGCTTGGAGTGGAATAGTGATGTCTTACTAGATAGAAACAGACAGGTTGAGAGACAGGCAGACAGACGAGTAGACAGTTAGACAGAGTGCCAACGACGTTTTACATAAGATAAACCAGAGAAGTATGTAAATCAATTGAAAATACGAAACAGTGAAGTAAAACAGACAGGAAGAAATGGAGAAAATGCGTGTTGGAAGAATGGGAAGGAGCGAGAGAGGAGAAAAAGAGTGCGAAAGGAAATGAATCTAGGAGAGAAAGCAAAAGAGTGAACGCTATTTGGCAGGGAGTAAGGGAAATTTCAAAGGAGAGCAGGGTGAGGAGGACGAAGACGAGACGAGGATGAGGACAAGAAAGGGGAGGGTGAGGAAGGAGAAAAGAGGAAGGAAATTAAGTCCATATTGAGCTTGAATTAAACCTCCATTTTATGTATGAGTGAATCTAATACTGCTGGCTAAGAGGATTGTGGCGGAAATAGTGGTAGTGGTGCTGGTGGTGTGGTGGTGGCGGTGGAGGTGGTGGTGGTGGTGATGGTGGTAGAAGAGGATAATACAAAATAAGACTTAGCTTATCTTTCTTATTTTCCTCTTGCTTCATGTTTTTAAGGCCTCTTTAACTTGTCTTTTATTTCGTTAATATGTTTGTTTTTATCATATATTCGTTTTAGTTTATCTCTTACAGTAGAAATCTTGTAGTAGTGGTATAAGCTTTTTAAACTGAGGCTTCCCTCTGGCGGGTAGTGGAAGATTGTGAGGTCTCTCCTGATTGCCTGTACTTCTCTCTCGCTTTCACGAGGGTTGTCTGTCAATCACACATGCTCTCGTGCCACATGTTTCTATGTTATTTGCCTGAGGTCACCTCTTATACAACATAGAATGTTATGATTGACATCATTTCATTCAGCAGTGAATGAAAACTTAAATGCGCTTGTCAAATTTGGTAAAACAAATAAATAAAATATTGCTTATATATGTGAAATAACAGCTTCGAAGTACTTATACTACCTTATACATAGCATTGCCATTAGCAAGAGGTACTGTATAAAAGCTAAAATATACTATTCTACCCTGAAAGACGTATCCTGAACACAACGGATTATAGATGAAATGCGATCTATTGGAAAATTTTAATAATTTCTATGTCGCATCCCTTTTCAGAGCGGCATGCGCCTAAACGTGGGGACTCTGCCCGCTGCACGCTCTGACGTGAATGCTACGCCGCAAACTCACGATTCCATGGTTCCTCAAAACAAAACATTTCTACCTCAGCTATCTCCTTGGTTCATCACATTTGTTTTGCTTTTTTTTTTTTTTGGTACTAATCAAGAACTAACGGATACTATGTGGTAAAGGCAGATTCAGCTTTATAACAAGGGAACAGAGAGCAATGAGTGACTGTCTAGTAGATTAAATTAGAGCGGATAACCTCATAATGAGCCAATAGGCGTCCTTTTGACTGCTTTTTCATCCTATGTTTGTAATATAGTGATGTAAAATAAACTTTAGTAAATGCAGCAAGAAATGAAGCAAAAATAGACATGTTTTTTGATCCTGCCATAATGGACGGGTTGATTTGAGGGTCATTGAGGGAGTGACTCCGAAGTGGAATTAAGCGTACATATATGTGTTATGGCATGTGCTGACACACTGGGACATAATTATTGTCCAACATTGACGCAGATTAGTAATGTAAACATGGCTGGCTATGTCCGTAGAGTTTTCCACGTTCTCCCGCAAAATGATGTATGGCCGTATGCAATGTTTGCATTGGAAAGTCGGTGGTATGGACCGTATTGACTATACAGGCAGCGCCACACGTGGCCAGTCGGTGAACTGTCAAAGCAGTACTTTCCATAGAACTCAAGTTATGTACTAGAGTGCGTCTGAGGCTGCCTCCAGGATACGCGGCCTTGGTACCGCCACCGCTCCAAGCCAACGACTGCACACACTTTAATCTTACCCGATTTTCTGACTCTACTATTTAACATGGAGAAAAAATGAAATCGGGTAGGAGTGAAGTATGTGCAATCATCGGCTTGGAGTGATGGCGGCACCATGGCCGTGTATCCCAGAGACAGCCTCAGACGCTCTCTAGTCTATAACTTGAACTCTATGGAAATAACAGCTTGGAGTTGAGTGCCCACATGTGGCGCTGCCTGTATAGCCAATACGGTCAGTTCTGGGGGTGTTTTGGGTAAAGAAAACGAGCTGCTG
>NC_066549.1:12545476-12645476 GCF_024679095.1 Eriocheir sinensis | reverse complement strand
AATCCTATAACTTTCCTTCTCTGTTTGTCTTCCATTTGTCTGTTGTTTTAATTGTTCTTCCCTTTCTTTCCTTCCATTATTTCTTCTTCCTCTCCTTTGTACCTCCGATTCCAATCTTGGTCTTTCTTCTTTCCCTTATTTTCCATGCTCCCTTCCTTTTTCCCTCCCTCCTTTCTATTATCTCCTAATCTTATTTTATTTCTTTTTCTTTATATTTTTTTCACATTTTTATTTACTATTCTGTTTTTTCCTTATACCCGCCGTTTCTTCCTTTTATTTTTCTTCCCTTCCTTTCATCTTTCTCTCCACATTTATATTTATTTTTTCAATTTATTATTTTCCTTTCCTTTAAGTATTTTAAGGTATCAAGCTTTTCTTTTCCTCATGCCGTATCTCTTCATATATTTGAACCTCTCATCATCCCTTCCCCCTTATATATCTTTCTCATTTAACCTCCTCCTTCGCATTTTTTTTCTCGCCTCCATCGTGTCTGCTCATCACGCGACTGTCATCTTTCCTCCTCCTTCTCCTCCTCTTCCTCCTCCTCCTCCTTCTCCTATTCCTCCTTCTCCTCCTCCTCTCTCCTTCCTCCTCCCTCCTCCTTTCTCCTCCTCCTCGTGTGTGTGTGTGTGCACTTGCGCATATTTATCTTGACATGAGAGAATGTCTCACCAAATATTGTTTTTCATATTTTCATTCCTGTTTTTATTTTTCTGTCACGTACATACACAAATAAAATCGGCAACTCACAAGAATTAAGGAGAGGGAGGAAGGGAGTGGGGGCTGATCGGGCGATGGGGAGCGTGGAGGGAGAGTGCGGAGTAGGATGGATAGTTTTGTGTCCGTCGCTGAACATTAGTCTGCATCACGCGTTCATTGTCCATGAAGTTAGTGTCCAAGTATAAAAATGTTGCTGCAGATATTGTGCTGCTACTGTTCTTTTTTATTTTTATTTTAGAATATGAGAGACGACGTTTCCATAATAGAATTCCTGAAAGTAAGCAATATAACGATAAGAGGGGAATGAGAGGACAAACTCACAAGCACAAACCTCTCATTTTAAACACAATAAACTCTCCTAAGCACCCACCTACTTGGTCTGGTGCACCATTTCTAGGAAGCCTTTCAGCTGCAGGAGAGATGAGCTCAGAGTATATTAACCTTCTCTCACGAATACTGGGAAACAGTTATAGTAAACAGTATTAATTTAAATTATATACGAAATTCATTACCAGGTCCCAAAATCACTCGGTTTTCACGACGAGGCACATGTAATGACAGGTAAGGCGAGCTCAGCGGGAATATTTCGACAGCTGCTGCACTGCCAGGTAGGGTTTTAGCGGCAGGAAGGAGAGCTCAGAGTAATTGCGACAGCCGCGATAGTGGCAGCAGCAGCAGCAAAACTCGCGGCAATTGGGAGAGTTTTCACCACGCAAATCTCTTATTTTTCACGGCTCTGAATAACCAAGCCTTTACTCTAATGAAAGCACCGCGTCTGGCCAATAAAGCCTTTTTATACATTTTCCCATTATTTTCTTATGTCACCATTGTTCTTGTGGTACAATAAAAGAAATGGACAGGTAGTACAAAAGCTACAAACAAAAGTATTTAATAACATTCCAGCCCATAACATTCTAGCTTCTCTTTCATTTCTTTCTTTTAGCCGGCTTCTCCAGTTAAATATATGGTTAGTTAAATAAAATGCAGGTCAGAGCGAGAGATGAAGAGATTGAATAGGTAACCAAAAATAGCTATGTGTTTATCACTGTTTTAGCTATTATCATCATCATTATCGTCAGATTTTCGACCCTTTCAATATAATAAACACAGTATTAACTTCAGAGAGATCCTTAGCTCCTAGCCGAGTAAGTAAGAACGCTGCTGACTGGCCGTTGGCGGGCGTGTTATCTGATGCCTCTTGTGACCAGTACATTCGTGTAGGTTCATAAAATATCAATATTTCTTAGCTTTACACAAAATATACATATTTTGTTAACATCATTGGATTAAGCATTTATTGTACACGTATCTCACGATTTTCAAGTCTGGAAAAAGTAGAAAACTCAGTAATTCCGGTGAGTAGATTACAGCGAGTACAATTTGATGTATTTACCACTTTTCACTTTTCAATGTTGCAGCAATCATGGAATTAGCTTTGAATAAAGCGTTGTTTTCGTTCATTAAATCCTCTTAAGTACGACAGTACTTCTATGTCAATACCATTTGCCTATATTGAGCTACGTTAAAGAACTAGTAATGTTTTCTGAACTCAAGTGTGTTGGACAGAGTCTGGCAGATACCAAGCACGCCTGCAGCCGTACCAATGACCTTACCTAATCGGCTTGGGCTCCAGCCACTGTTGAAAGGGATCCAGGTTAAGTGAATGGACTATGGTCCACTGAATATCAAGGGGCTTTCCCAACTTCCTCTAATTCTCTATGGCTGGCGTTTGTGTACTCTTGCTCTAACAAACACTTATTAACCAAACATTTGTCTTCTCTCCACCTGCTTTCCCTTCTACCGTGACTATTACAGTATCGGGGTTGCCACTCTCTTATTTTGTTTTGGTATTATATTTTTTAAAAGGGTTTGCTTCCCACATGTCCGACTACGTTTGTTTCATTAAAACTCCCACCCACGCTTTTCACGCAATTTTCCGCATCCGCTTTTACTTCGTACAGCTTGGTGCGCTTTCATTACATTCTTCCTTCGTGTAAATATCTCACATGGTCCGTCACTTCGCGAGATTGAAGTTTGTGTGTGTGTGTGTGTGTGTGTGTGTGTGTGTGTGTGTGTGAGAGAGAGAGAGAGAGAGAGAGAGAGAGAGAGAGAGAGAGAGAGAGAGAGAGAGAGAGAGAGAGAGAGATGATCAAAAATATATTAGGAGGGGGTGTTAAACGGTGCAGAAGAGAAGTTACAAGGAGGAAGCTGTCACGTCGTAATCATTGTCTTTGTTTTTTCTAGCTCAGACGGACTTTTGTAAACCACCTCAAAAGACTTTATTCAGCTACATGTATCATTCGTATCAAAGGTGTGACCTGATTCCCTTTCACTTTCCAGGTACACTCGAGTATTTACCTACAGGTGGTAAATGTGATTTTTATGTATTATTCATTTCATGTATCTGTCTGTGGGCGTGTTATGGAAAAAAACACCAAGTAATTCTCCGTATAGATTAGTATCCATTCTGTTTGTTCTCCTTCCTTTGTTATCAGTCTGTACTTCCCCGGAGGTGCAGCGTAGGCGGAAAGTTTTCTTCGGGATCTATTCTTTCCCTTCCTCTACAAACACATTGTCGGAGCCGCTCACCCACACGCCTTCCACCTCCCCGCACCAGCCACCCAGCCACTCTTCCTTCCTCTCCTCGCCTTCCCTTTCTTCTCCTTCCTCCAACACTGTGCCATGTCTTTGCGTCTCAATCTGCAGCCCTTATGTCACGCCAGAGACTTTTTTTTTTTTACTGTTTTCTCTCTTCTCTCTCTCTCTCTCTCTCTCTCTCTCTCTCTCTCTCTCTCTCTCTCTCTCTCTCTCTCTCTCTCTCTCTCTCTCACACACACACACACACACACTACTTATAACATTTTTTACCAGTTTGGCAAGGTGATAAACACGCAGCTCAGAGGCATGAAAACTGTTTGCACGCGATCCTATGAAACCAATGAACTTTTTCACACGATAATGAACTCGGTGATCGGATTATACGCTAAGCGGATTGGGGCGTAAAGTCGGCCTCATTATTTACAATTAGATAGAATTACAGCGGATTTTGTTTCCCTGAATGTGGTATAGAAAGGTGACGTTGCTTTCACTTATAATGTTGGAAGTTTGCACACCGTAACCTGAGGGAGTGTAATCTAATTATATACGGAAGAATTGTGAAGAATCAAAAATCTCTCATCCGTACATTTTCGTGTTTATTTGGTAATTGGGGTGAGTTAATGCTTTGTTTAACGATACCGAAATAAGACTCATGAGGCTATTAATAGTACGTGAATATTGAAAAAGATGTATAAAAGTGAGTTGATGTTATGGATACCGATGATACAATGAGATTCGGGAGATAAAGGATAGTACATGAATAGTGAAAGAGATATATAATGGTGAGTTAATGTTTTGGTTAACGAGGAAATGAGACGCAGGAGGTTAAGGATCGTACGTGAATAGTGAAAGAGATGTATAAAGGCGAGTTAATGTTTTGGTTAACGAGGAAATTAGACGCAGGAGGTTAAGGATCGTACGTGAATAGTGAAAGAGATGTATAAAGGCGAGTTAATGTTTTGGTTAACGAGGAAATGAGACGCAGGAGGTTAAGGATCGTACGTGAATAGTGAAAGAGAGTTATAAAGGCGAGTTAATGTTTTGGTTAACGAGGAAATGAGACGCAGGAGGTTAAGGATCGTACGTGAATAGTGAAAGAGATGTATAAAGGCGAGTTAATGTTTTGGTTAACGAGGAAATGAGACGCAGGAGGTTAAGGATCGTACGTGAATAGTGAAAGAGAGGTATAAAGGCGAGTTAATGTTTTGGTTAACGAGGAAATGAGACGCAGGAGGTTAAGGATCGTACGTGAATAGTGAAAGAGATGTATAAAGTCGAGTTAATGTTTTGGTTAACGAGGAAATGAGACGCAGGAGGTTAAGGATCGTACGTGAATAGTGAAAGAGATGTATAAAGGCGAGTTAATGCTTTGGTTAACGAGGAAATGAGACGCAGGAGGTTAAGGATCGTACGTGAATAGTGAAAGAGATATATAATGTTGAGTTAATGCTTTGGTTAACCAGAAAATGAGACGCAGGTTAAGGGTAGTACGTGAATAGTGAGAAATGTATAAAGGCGAGTTAATGCTTTGGACACCTTAGATGAAATGAGACGCAGGAGGTTAAGGATAGTACGCAAAATGTGAAAAATGTAAAAATAAACTCACCTCCGTTCGTGTTGCTCGTAAATTAAGTTTGGGTAATAGTTTGATTTATGTGAAAATTCTGTGCACACTTTCATTACTTTTGTTTACCTGAAATGAAGAGGTTTCGAGAAATAAAAACTACGCGAATTCTGAAGCTTCAAAACCTCTTTCATCCGTCTGGGTAAAAGTTACGTATTTTTTTTCGCTTTAAAGTAAGCTGCTCACAAATAATTCACTTCCAGGCTACTCATGATGGAATATTCCGGAAAGAGACTCACGAGATTTAGCATACAAGGAATTTCTTATCTGACAATTTCGAGGAAGTCCCTGTTTTGTTATTTGTGTTTTTTTTTCAATTAATCAACTACTGTTTTTTTTCTTTGGCCATTTCATGCCACGCAACTTTGAGTAAGTGTCCGTTTCTTTTTTTCTAACTAACTACTGTTTTTTTTTTCTTTTGCCAGTTCATGCTAGACAATTTTGAGCAAGTCCCTTTCTTTAATAACCCACAATCGTATTTTTTTTTCCTGGCCCTTGTCGTATTTAACAGAGGACACGCACGCAGGCCCTGAAAATACCTAACGTCATTCTGAGTCACGTTCTTCTTATCATATATAAATAGAATATACATTTTCAAGAGCATCAGCAGCAGAGGCCATAATCCCGTTACCGGAACCTATTTAATTTGCTCCTTAATTACAGGTTGCCTCTCGCTTCTTTTTGCAGCAGTTTGGGTCCAGAGTAAAAAGACAGCTTGAAAAATACTAAAAATAGACCTGCTGATATGAGCGGCGTGTGTGTGTGTGTGTGTGTGTGTGTGTGTGTGTGTGTGTGTGTGTGTGTGTGTTGGAGAGAGAGAGAGAGAGAGAGGTTAATATATTTCATTCCCTCCAATAGTTATAGCATCATAAGTCATTGTTTATGAATGATAAGGTACCATGAGAGAGAGAGAGAGAGGTAATATAATTCGCTCTCGATGATAGTTATAGCATCATAAAATGTTGTTTATGAAAGACGGGGCACCATGAGAGAGAGAGAAAGAGAGGAAGAAAAAAACGCAAAGAGACAGACAGACAGACAGACAGGCATAAACAGGCAGTTAGACAGATAAACATAATCATTAAAAGCATGCCTATATATATACACAAAAAAGCAAATTTCTTGAAACAAAGATATAAATCAAAACACACACACACACACACACACACACACACACACACACACACACACACACACACACACACACACACAGTAAAATGTTTAATGATGGGTGGTGACTTCCTACAAAATTTCGATCTCCGCGCATCATCCACGGCCCGAATCAGATCCAGTGTGCCGTAAGGAGGAATTTCGGAGTAGCTAACCTTGTTCCCAGACTCTTCCCTCCTTTATGGGTTTGCCCCCTTTCCTCTTTCCTTTTCTTACGCTTTTCCTTGCTTTCCTTTCCTTGATCTTCTCTGCCTCTCCCCACAAGTACAGACCTTTTCCGTCTTAAACTTCCTCCTCCTCCTCCTCCTCCTCCTTTTTCTCCATCCTCCCTCTCCTCTCTCCTTATCTTTTCTTCTTGCCCGCTACTCGCCGCTCCTAAAACAGAGAATAGATAAGAGTAGCCAAAAGAGAGGTCAATTTCGGATGGAGAGGTGTCTTGATACACTCTTCTTGAAAGAGGACAAGTCATAGGCAGGAGGAAATACAGACGAAGGAAGGCTGTTCCAGAATTTACCAATGTAAGGGATGAAAGAGTGAAGATGCTCGTTAACTCTTGCATAAGGGGTTTGGACAGTATAGGGATGTCTAGAGTGGACATTCAAGTGCAGCGGGACCGCGGGAGGAGGGAAGGCATGCAGTTAGCAAGTTCAGCAGAGCAGTCAGCGTGGAAATATCGATAGAAGATAGAGAGGCAACATGGCGGCGGAATTTCAGAGGTAGAAGACTATCAGTAAGAGGAGGAGCGCTGATGAGACGAAGAGCCTTTGACTCCACTCTGTTCAGGAGAGCTGTGTGAGTGGAGCCCCCCCACACATAAGATGCATACTCCATACGAAGACGGACAAGGCCCCTGTATACGGATAGCAACTGTGCGGTTCATCCATGACCTTT
This sequence comes from Eriocheir sinensis, assembly GCF_024679095.1. NCBI lineage: Eukaryota > Metazoa > Arthropoda > Malacostraca > Decapoda > Varunidae > Eriocheir > Eriocheir sinensis. The sequence continues at coordinate 12,638,473 of NC_066549.1, read as the reverse complement.
GTCCTCTCCCTCCCTCCCCTTCCCTTTTACGCTTTCGTCTGATGAACCCTTTTCTCCCCTCTCCTCTCATTCGGTTTAATCCCACAATCTCATCTCATCTTTCTTTTTTCTTCTAGAGGATCTTTTTATTTTATTTTACATCCTCCCTCTCTCTTCTTCGTCCTTGATAACTTCTAGCCGTCATCATTCACTCCCTATTACCTCTGTCATTGCTACTGCCACGCCCTGTCACCACCTCCACCAGAGCCATATACACCGTTTTTATAATCTTCATATTCAGCCCCTTATATTTTGAATTCATGAATGTTTTGTGACTTGCCTCTACTTTCTCTCTCTCTCTCTCTCTCTCTCTCTCTCTCTCTCTCTCTCTCTCTCTCTCTCTCTCTCTCTCTCTCTCTCTCTCTCTCTCTCTCTCTCTCTCTCTCTCTCTCTCTCTCTCTCTCTCTCTCTCTCTCTCTCTCTCTCTCTCTCTCTCTCTCTCTCTCTCTCTCTCTCTCTCTCTCTCTCTTTTATTTAAACATAATATTTCTGTACAAAAGGAGGCTCAAAATTACACTTTTTAGGTATAACTATTTGAAGAGCCTGCGGATGCTCTCTCTCTCTCTCTCTCTCTCTCTCTCTCTCTCTCTCTCTCTCTCTGGTTTTCCACCTTCTCTTCTTTTTCCTCGTAATCTTCGTCCTCCCTTTCCCCCTCCTCCTCCTTCTCTTGTTTATTAGAGTAGGTACGAAAAATTCATGGGGAGAGAGAGAGAGAGAGAGAGAGAGAGAGAGAGAGAGAGAGAGAGAGAGAGTTCGACTTTTCTCTATAATACTCAACTATATTTCTCCTATTGACAACTTGTTATTCACATCGGGGTGACTTAGGAGGCTCTTCTGGCGCCCCCTCTCGAGCCTCTCAATGCAGCAGCGAGGACTTATTGGTGTTGGGGCCGCGGGTCAGGGAGGGGGAGGACCAGGGAGAGAAGATGAAGGGAGACAAACATGTATAAAAGTTATTTTTACGTGCTTTTTCTTTACGGAAAACACACACACATACACATGCACGCACACACACATACACACACACACACACACACACACACACACACACACATACACACACACACACACACACACACACACACACACACACACACACACACACACACACACACACACACACACACACACACACACACACACACACACACACACACACACACACACACACACACATAATCATAAAACATATATACATAAAATATGAGAGAGAGAGAGAGAGAGAGAGAGAGAGAGAGAGAGAGAGAGAGATGCGTAAAACGTAAAGAATTTCATGCATAAAATTCAAAGCGTGCTTGTGCGTACACACACACACACACACACACACACACACACACACACACATAATGAAGACATTTGAACATTTACTTTCTTTTATCTATAGTATCAATCTCTTTGTGTATCCATCCATCTACCTCAACAAGCTCACCATATTCGAACTAAGAAGATTTACTTGAAAGCTCACATCATTAACCGGCGTCGTTAGCGAGACTACCAAATTGTCTCGCTTTCCTGAGTAGAAATCTCGTAAAAATAATATATAAAGAACCAGCATTATTAGAGAAAGGTGATATTTGTACCCATCCCTCTTATTGTGTGTATGTTTAATGAATACCGACCTGTTATACTCCCTGAAGAGAAAGGTTTTAAGTCAGTGTACATACGATTCAGAAACCTGGCGCCTTGCAGCAGAGACAAGCTAATAAGCCCACACAAAGGAATAAGAAGAAAACGGAGGATGGAAAGTGAGTATCATAGGTTAGATAACAGACAAAGGTTGAAGCTTGTTTTTGTGATAATTAAGAACGAGAAATATACTTGAGCAGACCATAATTATCCTGCACAGAACAAATAACAGATGGATAGACAGGAAAGTGAGCACCATAGATTAGATAACAGACAAAGGTTGAAGCTAGTTTTTGGTGATAATTAAGAACGAGAAAAATACTTGAACAGACCATAATTATCCTGCGCAAAACAAATAACAAATAACAAAAGAACAAAGAACAAATAACAGATGGATAGACAAAGTGACAGAATGACAACACAGAAATTGTAGGTCACGGCACACAGAACACAAGGTTGAAAGAGAAATTAGGGGATACGCTTGTCTGATTGCTTCCTTTCAACCTTCATCCCTTTCTCTACCTCACTCTAGCCGCGTCTGACCTATATCGTTCTCGTCCTTCAACCCTTACTACGTTTCCTCCACCTCCCTCATCTCTTCTTCCACTTCCCTTCCTCGTGTCCTCTCTCTCCTTCATGTCGTCGTACCTCGGCAAGCACCCATCATATTGCAGACCTGACTCTCTCGCTCTTCCGTCCCTCTGTCCCTTAAACTTTCCCCTTCAGTGTTAATCTTTTCTCCCCCCCTCTCCCCTTATTCTCTCCCCTTTCATATTTATGTCTTTTATCTCTCTCTCTCTCTCTCTCTCTCTCTCTCTCTCTCTCTCTCTCTCTCTCTCTCTCTCTCTCTCTCTCTCTCTCTCTCTCTCTCTCTCTCTCTCTCTCTCTCTCTCTCTCTCTCTCTCTCTCTCTCTCTCTCTCTCTCTCTCTCTCTCTCTCTCTCTCTCTCTCTGTGTGTGTGTGTGTGTGTGTGTGTGTGTGTGTGTGTGTGTGTGTGTGTGTGTGTGGAAATGGAAAGAAAATATATATCATTTGTCAATTGTAATTCATTGGAAGTTTTTGTTTAATCTCACTGTTATTGTTTCCACTGTTTTTTTTTTGTTTTTTTTACTTATTGTTTGCTTATACTTTTTTGGCTCTTGGAGAAACGAATATTAGAACGTAGCTGTTTTTTTTTTTCTTTTACTGTTTCTCCCACATTCATTTTTTTTCCTTTAATCGTCCTGCATTTCTTTTGGCATGCCATATTGTTGTTATTACTGTGTGTGTGCGTGTGTGTGTGTGTGTGTGTGTGTGTGTGTGTGTGTGTGTTTGCTTCGCAGGATTCATAGGCTGGGAAAGAGTGGCGGTGGGGCAGACAGTAGAGCTGGGAGGGGAAGACAGTTGGCTCTGCAGGCGCCAACGCGAGGATCTCAGTTCATTAACCTCCCATTCAGCAAAAGTTGTATTTTCTTCCGAGCGCTGGGGTAATTAATGAGGCGTTTGCATGCGGCAGATTCACTCCTCTGTCAGAATTATGAACCTATTTTTATCATTAAACTGAAGGGCCCATGAATCTGCACAGCACATTCAGACATAACAAACAAGCTTTGAATTAGAGAAAATAAACGGGAATATCCTTTCACTTGCACATGTTCACTTAGATCCCAAAGTTTTTTTTTCTCTCATTGTTGGGACTTGCAGATCTCATTACTGCACCTTTCTCATGAGATAACTGAAACTGTCGATCATATAATTGTTCAGCTTTAAAATCTTGCTTACAATTGACACAAACATCAAAGCTTTTTCCAGAATACGCAGTCAACAACCCGAAACAGAAATACAGTAATATGACCTTTTCTCTGTGGAAAGTTTAAGTAGCCTACTGATGTCTGAGACTGGTGCCTCCGCTGGCCCGTCGGTACATATCAAACCAGACGTTTTAAAGTTAATAAGATGGAAAGTTGTTACGAGATGTGATATTATAGAAACGACTACGCTTCTCTTAAGTGCCATCTTTCAGTGATTAGCTAAACATAAAGCATTATAAATCCTTTTGAATCACGCTTTTGTTTTCTTTCGTCACTAAGGCATCGATAAAGTTAGTCTCTTTTTTTTATAAACTAAAGAAAAGTCACTCGGTGTTTGTGAGTTCTGCTTTACTTATCAGTCTGTGCTAACTGGGGCATCAAGAACCAACTGGTGAATTACTTGGTCGTCTAGTTTGTCCGTTATGGGTCACACCTTTCGAAAGATAAACATTTTCCTCCCAGCTTCCTCTGGCAGAACTGTCCTGCACACACACATACACACAAACATCCTTCCCCCTCATCCCCACACAGGTCATCGACATGTTTGCCCATTGTCTGCGGTTTCATTGACTCGGGCGCTCGGTATGAACACAGGAATGGGTTCTCTGTCCCCGAATGCTGTACGTGGGCGACGTGACCGCTGTGGCAGCACCGTCAAACTAAAACTTATTGAGGCTTGAATGTCATGACGACGCTTGCTGCACCATGGCCGTATATATATTTGTTCCGGTCGTGTCCATCAAGCTCTGGTGGGCTCGTGCATATTCCAGATCGTGGCCCTTAACTCCATGTCCTGCGAACCCTGCTTGCCAATACTCTCAGGCACACCAAAGAGCCAGAGGAGATCTGATCATTATCCCATCGCGGTTTGTTTTATTACTGTTTTATTGCAGCGTGGTGAAGGCGGGTCTGGGAAACGGTTAAGCTACGCGTGAGTTGATGTGATGCTTGGGCTGATATTGTGGCGTTTTGCGGAGCAGGAAGTGTGGTGTGTGGCTGTGACCTAATCATTCATCGTGCTTCTTGTTTTCTGTGAGTTCATCAGCCTCTCTGTCTACGTTAATAGTAAATAGCAATAGTAAATAGTAAATAGTTAATAGTAATGGTTAATCAGGTCTTCTGTATTGCACGTAGCAGTGGATGTTAGTTATAACAATCGAATATACCAAAAAAATAAATGTTATGGGTTTAATATTCAGAGGAGTGTGCTTGTTTGATGAATTTAGATTAAGTCAGGACATTGGCAAAAAATGTTGGTGGACGAGCGGAGCACCTGTGTGATGAGTGCAAACACGACAGTCACTTTTTTTGGAAATCGTTAGTTAAGTTCATGGATAGAGTGGATGGCAGCAGGTTTACAGAAGTTATAACATTGGTCGCGTAGCCTTTTGCAGACACGTTGTTTACTTCAATTCACAGCAATTACATGACCTGTCGGAGAAGGCTGGCATGAGGCATCGCTCACCTAACCTGCCTCAGAGGTTCGCACGCCCCCGCACGCCCCCGCACGCCTCGCCACGCCAAACAACCTAGTTAACCCGATGCTGATGGCGTGTCACGGAGGACCTTTCCACGTTAATTTAAGCGTGCACGCTGCCACGCAGCGACAGACAGGCCGCTAATAAGCACACGCCTGCCAATCACAGGTTTGCCGCCTCTCTCTCTCTCTCTCTCTCTCTCTCTCTCTCTCTCTCTCTCTCTCTCTCTCTCTCTCTCTCTCTCTCTCTCTCTCTCTCTCTCTCTCTCTCTCTCTCTCTCTCTCTCTCTCTCTCTCTCTCTCTCTCTCTCTCTCTCTCTCTCTCTCTCTCCTCTCTCCCCCGTATATATCTGCCTCCTTCTGCCCATTTCTCTTCATTAATCCTTTATCACTCCTTGTCACTCCATGTACCTCATTTAAGGCTAATAATCTTTCACTTCACCCTTAGTGAGTCCCATGGATCCAATTATTTTCCTTCCGTTTGCATTTTTCTTTTAATTGGCAAGTTCCAATGACCCTAAGATGTTAAATTAAGAAATTTTTATTGCCTAAATCTGTTTGAAGATGTTGCGTGACATCCATTATTTCATAAACACATTTTGTTGTTGACGTTTCTTAGTAATTGGTCTTGACTCCTGGTTTTCATTTTCCTCCTCCTCCTCTTCCTCCTCCTCCTCCTCCTCCTCCTCCTCCTCCTCCTCCTCCTCCTCCTCCTCCTCCTCCTCCTCCTCCTCCTCCTCCTCCTCCTCCTCCTCCTCCGCCTCCTCCTCCTTCTCCTTCTTCTCCTCCTCCTCCTCCTCCTCCTCCTCATCATCATCATCATCATCATCATCTCCCTTTATTTCCATGGCCTCTTTCGTCTTCTCCTCCAACTCCTCTTCCCCCATTTTCTTAAACACCATTATCGTTACTATTATATTATGTCGTAAGTAGCGTTCATCTTACAAAATGCAACATATGTATCTTCCTTCCCATTCTCCTTGTCCTTCTTAACATCACCATTATCGTCATCACTATCATCAAGTGAATCATGTTTTGTAAATTGATTTTTTTTCTTCATCTAGACGAAGCCGACATTTTAGCAGTAATTTCAGGTTCATATCAGAGGAGCCTTATAATGTTAACAAATGACTGGCGCTGAGCGAAACTGAGGACTTTCTCGCAACGTATACTATACTCGTCTCTTTAAGAAGCACCTTTTTACCCAGGGTCACGCAGAGGGAGACTACTGATTGCTGTTCATGCTCACCACCAGTCCATCGTCTTATCAACATGTATGCACGCTCGCTCAGCTGCCACTGGCCACGTATTTAGCCCCCGCAGCCACAATGATCACTGCCTTCGTCCATAAAAGAAAATGATCACACTCTGCATGCATACCACCCGCTCATCAACCTGCCAACAGCATAGTAAGGTGGGCGTGTCTGTGCCTACACTTTATGCTGTTATCATCTCCTTTGAAACGAACGTCGCCACGAACGGACAGCCCTCCACCCTAGGCCAGCCCCCCTCTCAAAGAAAGAGTATTAGTCTCTTTGTATATATACCGCCCGCCCACCAACCTGCCAACAGATGATGTGAATACTGCTGTGTGGGATGTGGCTGCTCATTCTGTTGCCACTCGTCCTTTATATAACCCACTGCAGTCACCAACAGACCCCTTCTAACCCCAACTCCAGCAGAGAGAATAACTAGGGTTTTTGCATGCACACTCCCCTTATGTCATCTTGCCAACAGCTGGGACAAGTAGAAATGCAGGCGTGTGCTCTCTTATGTATCCCTAACAACCATCTGCAAACCCCAGCAGAGTATAATTAGTTTTTTTTCTGCACGCACACTGCCCTCACGTCATCTTGCCATAAGCTGGAACAAGTTGAAATGCAGGCGTGTATTTTGTGGCTCTTCGTTCAGTTGTCACTCATGTTAATTAACGTTGCCGCTCCCGCCGCCACCAGCATTCAGACGTTGTGTCCTTTCCTTCCTTTTGTTCTTTATTTTCTGTGTTTCATATCTCCATATTTTTTGTCTTTCGGTTCTTACGCACATTCGTTGTCTTTTATCTCCTTTTCTTTCGTTTTCTTTATTTCATTTCTTCCCCCCAGGTCTGCGTCCACTGAACCATTTTTTTCCCTTCCTATCTTCATTTTCCTTTGCTTCCTCTTTTGTTCTCCTTACTGCTCTTTCGTGACCTTTGCTTCTATCTCTACTGTCCATGATAGAATTTACTCGTGACAAACTTACGCATATCGACATCAGGCTTACAACTTATTGCAGGACTGGGTTTGTGGCATGCAGATGTTTGTTTGAAGACACTGTAGGCAGATATTGTTTTAAATGATTACTCTCTCTCTCTCTCTCTCTCTCTCTCTCTCTCTCTCTCTCTCTCTCTCTCTCTCTCTCTCTCTCTCTCTCTCTCTCTCTCTCTCTCTCTCTCTCTCTCTCTCTCTCTCTCTCTCTCTCTCTCTCTCTCTCTCTCTCTCTCTCACACACACACACACACACACACACACACACACACACACACACACACACACACACACATTGCTATTATTAATATTATTATTATTATTATTATTATTATTATTGTTATAGTATTATTATAACTATCATTATTATTATAATTATTATTATAATTATTATTATTATTATTATTATTATTATTATTATTATTATTATTATTATTATTATTATTATTATTATTATTATTATAAATTTTATTATTATCATATTTAGTAGCAGTAGCAGTAGTAGCTGCAGTACTACTATTGCTACTACTACTACTACTACTTTTTATTTATTTATTTATTTATTTTTTTACGTCGCGGCCTATTGCGCCGTTAGTCTCTTCCCTGGTGAGGCCTGATGGTCTGCCCAGCCCGTGCTGGCGCAGGCGAGTGTTTATAGAGGCGCCATCTTGTTTTGGCTCATGCTGCCCCCTGAAGCTCATCTTTGAGCCTCTCTTTCGAGAGGTAATCTAGAGTACAGGGTTGATAGGTGGTCTTCAAGCAACATGTTGGTAGTCTTAGGCCACTCGGGCTACTACTACTACTATTGCAGGATGCGGCAGAGGAGAAGCGTTGGTACAGTAACAACAGAACCAAGAGCCCACGAGCCTGAATAAGATCAGGCAATACCTTTAATTAAGCGTCCAATAAATCCCCCAAGGCGGCAAGTGTGTGTGTGTGTGTGTGTGTGTGTGTGTGTGTGTGTGTGTGTGTGTGTGTGTGTGTGCTTGCTTGTGTATGTGTATGTGAGGGGGGAGGGTCTGGGTGTGAGGGAGGTGCTTGTATATGTGTAATAATTATGTTAATAATAATAATAATAATAATAATAATAATAATAATAATAATAATAATAATAATAATAATAATAATAATAATAATAATAATAATAATAATAATAATAATAATAATAAACGGTTTATTGTATGATGAGAAGCAAGCAGCCCTAGAGCTGAAAATATACATGAATGGAAGATATGAAACATGGAACTAAATGACTGAAACAAATGAACAAAATAATAATATTGTAGATAGTAATAATAATAATAATAATAATAATAATAATAATAATAATAATAATAATAATAATAATAATAATAATAATAATAATAATAATAATAATAATAATAATAATAATAATAATAATAATAATAATAATAATAATAATAATGCTAATAATAATAATAATAATAATAATAATAACGATAATAATAATAATAATAATAATAATAATAATAATAATAATAATAATAATAATAATAATAATAATAATAATAATAATAATAATAATAACTAATAACAATAATAACAATAATAGTAATAATAATAATAATAATAATAATAATAATAATAATAATAATAATAATAATAATAATAATAATAATAATAATAATAATAATAGTGAGTGTGTGGGGGTTGGTGGGTTGGTTGGTGTGTGTGCTTCTGTGTGTGTGTGTGTGTGTGTGTGTGTGTGTGTGTGTGTGTGTGTGTGTGTGTGTGTGTGTTCTCACAAATATAACGACTTAACGTAAACAAAGTTTTCTGATTAGTACAACACTCAGCTGTCACCTTCTTCAACACTAGATATCCTCGCTCTATCCTTAACTCAAAATCTCAACTGGAAACTTCATATCGCCTCTCTCGCTAAATCAGCTTCCTCAAGGTTGGGCGTTCTGTATCGTCTCCGCCAGTTCTTCTCCCCCGCACAGTTTCTATCCATATACAGGGGCCTTGTCCTCCCTCATATGAAGTATGCATCTCACGTGTGGGGGGCTCCACTCACACTGCTCTTCTGGACAGAGTGGAGCCTAAGGCTCTTCGTCTCATCAGCTCTCCTTCTCCTACTGATAGTCTTCTACCTCTTAAATTCCGTCGCGATGTTGCCTCTCTTTCCATCTTTTATCGCTATTTTCACGCTGACTGCTCTTCTGAACTTGCTAACTGCATGCCTCCCCCCCTCCCGAGGCCCCGCTGCACACGACTTTCTACTCATGCTCATCCCTATACTGTCCAAACCCCTTATGCAAGAATTAACCAGCATCTTCACTCTTTCATCCCTCACGCTGGTAAACTCTGGAACAATTTTCCTTCATCTGTAACTTCTCCTGCCTACGACTTGAACTCTTTCAAGAGGAGGGTATCAGGACACCTCTCCTCCCGAAATTGACCTCTCTTTCGGCCACCTCTTTTGATTCTTATTTTAGGAGCAGCGAGTAGCGGGCTTTTTTTTATTTTTATTATTGTTTCATTTTTTGTGCCCTTGAGCTGCCTCCTTTGTTGTAAAAAAAAAAAAAAAAATCTATACCTCTATCTATTTGCATATATATATATATATATATATATATATATATATATATATATATATATATATATATATATATATATATATATATATATATCAATGAAACTGTTAATCTTTGTTTCTCTCCGTTAAAAATGTATATGGATAGGCGTATGACCTTTCTGTTAACCCCGCAGCGTTCAATAGCACCGGTCACAATATATTTACAAGGAGAATAAAAAGAAAAGTTTTCTTTCCTCGTCAACGTTTCTGGAGCTGCTGGTAAACACGTCAATCGGTGTGTAAAGGACGTGTGCCGACCCTTTGAAGATAGAGACGTAAAAAAGAAGGAAAGCGAGGCACGAGACCCTCAGAGAACCAGACACCGCCACCAGGACCATAACACCGGCGTTGGGGGTGGGTGGGGGGGGGTGGGGGGCGTTGAACTGTTTTCCGTGAGGATTCTTTGTTTAAACGTCGACGTGAAATCTGATCCAGCCTCGCACAACGGCCTTACCCTCATTTTCGAGTGAAGGTTGATGAATATCCTCTTTTTTTCCTCTCTATTTCCCGTTTATAGAAAGGATGCTATCTGCAGCATCCGGTACATGTATTTATCGGCCCAAATTACAATCGCTCCCTTTCCAGGCTAAAAAAAATATTACACGTGCTGTACCTGTCATGTGAGTTTTTTTTTTTTTTTTTGCTGTGATTGTTTCTTTGCTCCAAAAACGGATCAGAGAGAGAGAGAGAGAGAGAGAGAGAGAGAGAGAGAGAGAGAGAGAGAGAGAGAGAGAGAGAGAGAGAGAGAGAGAGTCTTTGTAATTTTCTATAAGGTTACAGGTCATCTCGTAACCCGGTCATCTCGTAACTCAGTTAACTCGTAAACCTGGGCAACTCTTACCCCGGTCAACTCGTACTCCTGGGCATCTCATAACCCGGTCAACCCCTAACGTGGTCAACTCATAACCCGGTCAACCCTTAACGTGGTCAACTCATAACCCGGTCAACTCATAACCCGGTCAACACGTAACGCGGTCAACTCATTACCCGGTCAACTGGTAACGTGATCAAATAATAACCCGGTCAACTCGTAATGCGGTCAACTTATAACTTGATATATTAAAAGGAATGGATATATATTAATTCGTTGCTTGTCTAACATTTCACAAATCTAAAGAAAATAATTATGACATACCATATTGTGGTTAAATTTTTAGCCACTCGTAATCCGACGTTGTATCTTAAAATTAATTCTTTATATATTTGATAACATACATGTAACAGTTAGCAAAGTTAGAAAAAAAAATCATATACATGAAATAAATTTAAAATCACATGTCGCCGATCTCGCACGGCCATGAAATTGGGACTCTGTTCTGATAATAAAGCCATGGATGTTTCACCATTTTGATACACATAATCCTCTCTTCCCTCTTTCTCTAATTCTCTTATTGCCAAACTCGCTGTACCAAGATCTCTCTACAAACAAAACGCTTAGGGACGGGCAAATGTGTTTCAATTTAGGGGGCAGCACTGTTCTCTTTGGTCATTCTACTGGAAAGTAAATTTAAGTCTCCCATCACCCATCTGTTACCTCTCCCAGAATCTATGGTTCCGACGAGTCTTAACAAAAACATAATTTACCTTCTGCCAAGTTTTCTTATCTCTTTAGACGTGTCCAGACAGCAAGAAGCGAGCAGCCGCGTCATTGATTCCTTAGTCACTTTAAAACGTGGGTGTTAAAAAATGTGTTCGATAGGATCTTTATATATCCTCATTGGAGAAAAATATGTGAAGAGCTTGTGATGAGACAGCGTAAAGGATGTGTTGTGATGGAGCTGTTGCCATTATCTGAGCTCTGTTTTGCCAAATTAGCAGGAATGGATTATTGCGCCACCTACTCGCGCAAACTAAAGCGTAAATTAATAGTGAAGTGTAGAAAAAAAATGCGACCAACAAACTTTAAATGACTCTAGTGTTGTTACCCGAGCCGAGTGCTGTCCTAATACGTGTTTGTACTTTTCTAATCTACGTTCCAGGTTGTGCAAACGAAACACTTGCAAAGAAAAAATATGTGGGTAATTGGTTTTACTCGTTTCTCTTCTCCTTCTTTTACACTGTCATTGGACATCTATCTGTCTATCTATTTATCTAACTTTATCTGTTCCTATCTGTTAATCAGCCTATCTGTCATGCTATCTGTCTATCTATCTATGTCTGTCTCTCTTTTTGTTTATATATCTGTTTATGTGTGTGTGTGTGTGTGTGTGTGTGTGTGTGTGTGTGTGTGTGTGTGTGTGTGTGTGTGTGTGTGTGTGTGTGTGTGTGTGTGTGTGTGTGTGTGTGTGTGTGTGTGTGTGTGTGTGTGTTTGTTTTCTTTCCTTCCTGATCTTGGTCGTCGCGAGATGGAAAGGTGAGTTAATAAGATAAAATCAACATATTAAATAGATTTTTAAGAAAACTTTCATTCACTCAGCAAACTTGTTCCGTTTTCAAAGGGAGAGCACGTTAGGCCTATCTTTCGCTCTCCTTAATTGGTATAGCAGACTTTCTTTCCTCCCGCCTTGTTTGCAGAAGTAAAATATGATATTTTAATTCGTTCTTGGAAGACGATAATTAATTTAATTTGGTTTCCTTTTCTTTTTCACTCCAATTTCGTTATGTGTATTTTCATATGTAGGTTTTATTAAGGCTATAAGATATTGCAGTTTTGCCGCTAGTACATTACAAGACCTCCCTTTCTAGGCCACTGTTACGGGTTATGACTGCGTCGAACATACTATTTTTTTTAGAGATGCAAATAGGTTAATATAAAAATGTATTTGAAAGTGATAGTTTGCACTAACGGAAACAGCCTGTGGGCAAAAACAAGAGCCCGCCAAGTCTGCTCCTTTAAAAAAGAAAGAAGAATTGGTTGGCCAGAAGTTTCGGAATAAGAGGTTCCTCGATACTTCCCTCTTGAAAGAGTTTAAATCGTATGCAGAAGGAAATACAGAAGAAGGAAGGCAGTTCTAGAGTGTACCAGCGAAAGAGATGAATGAATGAAGATGCTGGTAAACTCTTGCAAAAGGTATTTGGATATCATAGGGATGAATTAGAGTAAACATTCGTGAGCAGCGGGGCCGCAGGAGTGGGAGAGGCATGCAGTTAGCAAGTAGAAAAGAGAAGTTAGCATGGAAGTATTGATAGGAGATAGAGAGAGCCAACATTTCAGAATAATTAAAGAGGAAGAAGACTGTCGGCCAGAGGAGGGGAGTTATTAATGAATTTGACGGCGTAAAAAAGTTCATATGCTGTCGCTGGCTTCGAGTTGGCAATAACTAACATATCATAGAAAGACAGAGTTTGGATTAGGGCTTTTTCTTGTTTTGCTGGTTGAAAGAACGCCGTGACGTTACCGAACTTATGACAGTGGAAGAGAGAGAGAGAGAGAGAGAGAGAGAGAGAGTTCATACAAATTAGGAAGTTGCTCTGTTCTTGCCCCTCTTTGTTATTTTTCTCCCTCCTCCCCTTCCCTTCCTCTTCCTCTTCCTCTTCCTCTTTCACTTGCCCTTCCCCTCTTCCTTTTTTTTATCTGCCCTTTTTTCATGCCATTCTGATTTCCTCTCCCTCCTCTTCCTTCGTCTTCTTTATGATAGCCTTTCATATCATTAGACTCATTCAGACACCTATTCCGTCTATCATTTTAATTCTTCTTCTCTCTCACTCCATCAACCTCCTCCTTCATCGTCTCGTTCATAATGCAGTCCTTCATAACATTAGAGTGATGATTAGACCCATTCAGACACCTCTCCCCTTTACTATTTTCATTTTTCTCCCCTCTCGCACCACCAACCCACCCACACGCCTTCGCCTCCACACACTCGCTCAGCCACTCCATCACCTCGACAAACAATAGAGGTATCAAAGCCTGGTCAGTGAACGGAACATATTGGCAGTTATCTACCAAATCTATTCGCTGTTGGATATATACGTCAACACACGAGGCCCCGCTAACCACGACTCGCTAATTTGTTCAGGAAGTGGGCCATTGATGCGTGTTTGCTTTTTCACCTGTACCTTTGTTTTGTTGTTATTACCTATTACAGTGTGTGTGGGGGGGGGGAGGGGGGTATTCGTAACAGTAATACACGCAGGATTAAGAGAAACCAGTAGCAGTAGAAGCATTAGTATATAATAGTAGTAGTAGTAGTAGTTGTTGTTGTTGTTGTTGTTGTTGTTATTGTAGTATCGGCCGCAGCATTAGTGTATTGGTACCATCCTCTTCCTCTACAGTACCCTCCACCACCACCACCCTTACGATATAATTCTTCCTCCTCCTCTCTTCCTCCCCCACCACCCCTTTTGTCATCATCACCCTTTCCACTGCTCAGCGCTAATAACCACATAACCGGATTCCAGTATTTATTTTAAGTTCCCCAATAAACGTCTCTTTCGACAATTGTTTACCGACATCTCCATTCAGCGTGTATTGTTGACTCACGGGTCGGACCTGAATGCCACGACCCGACTCCTGAACCGCACGAGTCATGCAGCTTTAGTCTGGCCTGTTGTGCTTCCTGACTGCTGCTGGTGCTGCGGTCGACGTGGTGCTTGCTAGGGTCTCAGGTTTATGTCTTAGTCTCTTATTCGAAGGGTGGAGGGGTGGGGGTGGGGGGTGCAATGTGGCCTTTGTACGATTTGAATCCTTTGATGCCCCCCCCCCCCCCCCCTGTCATGGCGCAGGCAAGTGTTTATAGTGGCGCCATCTTCTCTTTCTCGAACGATATTTTAGCTGTGTTTTTTTAGGTCTTTGTTGGTAAAGTGGGTCATGAAAAATGTATCGCACCTCTTAGTTAGTCTAGTCAGTCAGTCACTCACTCACTCACTAAACCCCTTAATTAATGTTTTATGACCTCGCGTGTGTACGTTCCTTGTTAGTTTTTACGATCTCCATTTACATCCTGCTCTCTCTTTTTTATCTATATGTACCTATCTATCTATCCACGTCACTCGTCTGACCCAATATCACATCCTAATTTTTCTCTCCTCACGCTCCTCCTCCTCCTCTTCCTTCCCTTCTTCCTTCTCATTCTCATCCTCATACTCGTTATCCTCATCTTCATCTCTTCGTCCTCCTCCTCCTCTTCCTTCCCTTCTTCCTTCTCAGTCTCACTCTCATACTCGTTATCCTCATCTTCATCTCTTCGTCCTCCTCCTCCTCTTCCTTACCTTCCCTTTTTCCTCCTCATTCTCATCCTCATACTCGTTATTCTCATCTTCATCTCTTCGTCCTCCTCCTCCTCTTCCTTCCCTTCTTCCTTCTCAGTCTCATTCTCATACTCGTTATCCTCATCTTCATCTCTTCGTCCTCCTCCTCCTCTTCCTTCCCTTCTTCCTTCTCATTCTCATCCTCATACTCGTTATCCTCATCTTCATCTCTTCGTCCTCCTCCTCCTCTTCCTTCCCTTCTTCCTTTTCAGTCTCATCCTCATACTCGTTATCCTCATCTTCATCTCTTCGTCCTCCTCCTCCTCTTCCTTCCCTTCTTCCTTCTCATTCTCATCCTCATACTCGTTATCCTCATCTTCATCTCTTCGTCCTCCTCCTCCTCTTCCTTCCCTTCTTCCTTTTCAGTCTCATTCTCATACTCGTTATCCTCATCTTCATCTCTTCGTCCTCCTCCTCCTCTTCCTTCCCTTCTTCCTTCTCATTCTCATCCTCATACTCGTTATCCTCATCTTCATCTCTTCGTCCTCCTCCTCCTCTTCCTTCCCTTCTTCCTTCTCATTCTCATCCTCATACTCGTTATCCTCATCTTCATCTCTTCGTCCTCCTCCTCCTCTTCCTTACCTTCCCTTTTTCCTCCTCATTCTCATCCTCATACTCGTTATCCTCATCTTCATCTCTTCGTCCTCCTCCTCCTCTTCCTTACCGTCCCTTTTTCCTCCTCATTCTCATCCTCATACTCGTTATCCTCATCTTCATCTCTTCGTCCTCCTCCTCCTTCGCCCTCGTTTTGCTCTCCCTCCTCCTCCTTTGCTCCTCGTCTTCCCAACGTTTGCCAGACCGTTGCTTTTCTAACTATTAGCGAGCCGGAAAATTGTGGCAGTCCTGGCGCCGTGACCCCAACCTCAGTGCCATTACCGAGGCGCTACGACAGACGCGACCCTCAAAACCCAGACCGAGGCCATTATTCCCCCCTGTCACGACGGCTCCACGACCACTATCTCTCCCTCTCTACTGCTGCGGCGCCCCTCATCACCCATCGACTGCGCTCTCTGCCCCCCTTCAGTCTGCCACAGTGTCGGTTTTCATCTGGTTGCCCTGACATCACGGCCCTGACTGATACACACATACACCCCCCCCCCCCCCCCCACACACACACACACACGTGGCTGGCTGCGTGGGAACAAGTCAGATAAATTGGATGAGACAGATTTAGCTCTTGTCGTGTGAGTCCTCGTCTCCTCCTCCTTTCCCAAATTTTCCTTCTCTTTCTCGCTTCTCTTCCGATTCCTTTTCCTGCTTCTTCTCCTCCTCATCATCATTATCATCTATTTTCTTCCTCCTCCTCCTGCTCCTCCTCCTCCTTCTTCTGCTTTCATTCTCCTTATTATCTTCCTCCTCCGCCTCCTTTTCCTGCTGCCCTTTCATGCAGTTTTTTTTTTAATGTTGGCTGCTTGTGTGTGTGTGGGGGGGGCGGTTGTGTGTGTGTGTGTGTGTGTGTGTGTGTGTGTGTGTGTGTGTGTGTGTGTGTGTGCGCCCCTATTATAGATTCAAAAATATAATGCATTTTCTTTTCATATTTTCAGACTTTGAACAGCAACGAACACAACAACAACAACAAAGGTAATTACAAGCCGAGAGATTTTCTTATTTTCACTGGACATTTCTTGCTCCTTTATTTCCTTGCACTATTTTTTCATAATGCTTCTCTATATTATTATCTGCCTATTCCCTAGTGTCCTGGTTGTTCCTCTTCTTTTCAACGAGTATTTTTTTGCTGATTGTCCACTTATCTAACACTTTAAAGCTGTTTATTTATGTACTATACTCACATGTACTAATGCAGGTATTTTTTAAGGTCGTTCTACTATTTCACAACCTTCCTTCTAAAGCCATTCACTTAAGATCAGTTCGAACTATTTCAGTCAGCCGGATCCCTTGTTTACGAGCCTTCTATGAACCTACACCTACTCCTACGGTTTAATAGCAGCTTCCAACTCATCATTTATTTTTAGTAGAAGTATAGCGCAAGTAGGCCAAATAAAAAAGTGATGGAACCTGGGTGTGTGAAAGTCATCGTATGGAAAGAAAGTAATTGTCACTGGTTTTGAGTTGGTAATAACTGATATTTCTTAGTTTATCGTTGTTGTATGTGGCTACTTGTCACTTTCCCTTCTCACTTTTCCTACATCTAAACCCTACCCTTCCGCTCATTTCCACTTTCCCTTTCCCTTTCCCTTTCCCTTTCCACTTTCCCTTTCCCTTTCCCTTTCCCCTTTCCCTTTCCACTTTCCCTTTCCCTTTCCACTTTCCCTTTCCACTTTCCCTTTCCCTTTCCCTTTTCACTTTCCCTTCTCGCCTCTCCTACATCTAAACACTACCCTTCCGCTCATTTCCACTTTCCCTTTCCCCTTTCCCTTTCCCTTTCCCTTTCCACTTTCCCTTTCCCTTTCCACTTTTCCTTTCCACTTTCCCTTCAAGCCTCTCCTACATCTAAACACTACCCTTCCGCTCATCTCCTCGCGCCAGTCACTCCTTTCTCCCACCCATCCGCTAAGTGTCTCATCAGGAGTAATATTTCAATCTTCTCTTATCTTCTCTTTGTCTTCCCTTCCACTCGGCTTTGCCCTTCCCCTCTGCGTCCATCGAATTTGCGGCAATTTCGTTAGGAGAAAGATATTTGGCGTGTAAATTGAGTTTCCGAGCCGAGAAAGACAAAAAATATATGAGGGCGGCGTAAAATGGTCTACTAAATTACGTCAAGGCAAGAGAAAGGTTAAGGTTATTTGATTACCCTCACCTGTCCCTTTATAAGACACCAGGTATCGCATATCAGCACATTAACACATAGTAGAATGAGTCAGATTTTTTTCTAGTTCTAAACCAATGTATTTTTCTTTCTTAATTATAATAGACGGGGAATGGATGTTTTTAAGAAGACTTCAGGGAACGAGGAAACCAGGCGCGAGGGAAAGGTTAGTGCGTGGAGAGGCAGAGCGGTGACCTTTATGGGTGTGTGTTAGTGTAGGATGTGTCTGACCTTTTCCACGCTCCTGAAGGTTACGGTCTCAAGCCAGTTACTATGAGACTTTTTGTATCTTGTATTCTGACGCTTGTTTACTATGGTATGCAAAGTGGTATCAGTGCTTTCGCTTTTTTAACCAATAGAAGTTTGTCAGTTTTGTTTGATCTTTTTCCAGCGATTGCGTTTTATTTTCAAGTGCAGGTCACGTCAGTAGTGTTGTTTTGTCCTCTCCAGTTCCAGGGAATGAACGGAAAAATACTTCATGCGAAAAAGACCACGGAGAGGTAAAAAAAAAATAGAAATCGTTTTTGTATGCGAACTCACAATCTCTCTCTCCCCCTATCTCTCTCTCTCTCTCTCTCTCTCTCTCTCTCTCTCTCTCTCTCTCTCTCTCTCTCTCTCTCTCTCTCTCTCTCTCTCTCTCTCTCTCTCTCTCTCTCTCTCTCTCTCTCTCTCTCTCTCTCTCTCTCTCTCTCTCTCTCTCTCTCTCTCTCTCTCTCTCTCTCTCTCTCTCTCTCAAAAAATTCTGCAAAACATCAAGAATATTAAAAGCAACTTGAGTCCAGCCATTGCCAAGACTCGGAACTTTTTTAAACTAGTAGCTTTCTTTAGCTTTTTTTTCTGCGAGGTATTTTATTTTCTCCTCGCTGCGAGTGTGTCCTGTCGCGAACCTGTCCAAAAAATGTTGACATGTAAAGAAAAAGAAATAAGAGCGTTTTTTTTTTCTCTGCCAGCTGTGAAGAATGAGATATTTTTCCCCTCCAAGCGTGTAAAATATAACTGATTTCGTACAATTTTTTCTCTCGTTTTCTCCATTAATTTTACATGTGGTTGGAAGCAGTTTATGGATATGTTTTTTTTTCTGTCTCCTCTTCAGTCGATATTTTAAATTGTGACTATTAATGTCGCTTTGAACTTGCCGTTCCTGTTTATTTTTATACATTAAACTTTTCCATTTCTTTGTGACGTCTTTGTTTTTTTTATTACATTATGGTCTGTCTCTTACATGAAATCTGGTAAAGACACTGAAAGCACAGGAAATAGCATTGATTTTTTTGGGGGGGGATTTCCTCTGTAGCAAGCGACCTTACTTAAAAAAAAAAGGAGAAAGGAGAGTAGTGCTGCCCTCAGTGAAGTAAGTTTAAAAGTCTCCCAATGGAACCAACTCTCAATCCTGTTACAACTTTTATTCTGCTTTCCACGGATATTCTCTCCCTTTGGCGCTTACATTTTTTTCCTTATTCACCCTCACTTTATTAAACTTTCTCTCCTTGTGTTCAGAGTCAAAACTTCTTATGAGCTGTAAAAGAAAGGAAGATGTTTTTATAGCTTTTTTTATTCAAGGACGTAATAAAACATGTTGACTTGGATTTTTTCCTTTACATTTATTGTGTGTGTGTGTGTGTGTGTGTGTGTGTGTGTGTGTGTGTGTGTGTGTGTGTGTGTGTGTGTGTGTGTGTGTGTGTTTGTTTGTTTGTTTGTTTGTTTGTTTGTTTGTGTGTGTGTGTGTGTCTGTGTGTGTGTGTGTGTGTGTGTGTGTGTGTGTGTGTGTGTGTGTGTGTGTGTGTGTGTGTCTGTGTGTGTGTGTGTGTGTGTGTGTGTGTGTGTGTGGGGAGAGAGAGAGAGAGAGAGAGAGAGAGAGAGAGAGAGAGAGAGAGAGAGAGAGAGAGAGAGAGACCGGAAACAGCAGTACTTTCCTGTGCCCCTACCTTGCCCCCCTCCCCTTCTTTCCAGATACCGTCTAGACACCTGTCCGTAACGTCGTTTCTGTTGGCTGCGTTTTTAGTAAAGTAAATTGTTTCTTGTTTACTGGAATTTGTTCACCAAGTGAGTATCTATCAAATTAATGCCCTCCCACCCTCCCCCAGCGTTATTACATACTCAATAGTTCCCAAGTCATTATGATTCAACACTTTCATTTCCCCTAATTCACGCATTCTAACACATTCAGTTTAGTGATTCCCGCCAACTACCTCCCTGCCGCCTGAGAAACTCACTCTTTCTCTGGCCGCTGGCAAGGTAACGAGCGCGGCCCTGGTATCCTTCTCTACCCCTTCAAATATTACTTCTTTTTTTTAATCCCTTCCCTTCTTATTCATAATCAAGTATATCTTAGCACATATAGTGTATTGGTTGTTAACGACCTTTTCTCTGGCCGCTGGCAAGGCAAGGTCCGTTTGTGTCCGTTCCCGGCGTTACACCATCCCGTCCACACATACACACACACAAACATCATCACCTTCTGAGCGGCTCCTTAGGTCCTCCAAGGAAATTTAGTGTTAGTTTGAATCATTTGTTCATCGCCTCGTGAGCGGTTCCCTAGGCCCTCCAGTCTTAATCAATGGAAGTTTAAGTTATCCCCAGGCCAGGTTTGGCCGTTAATATCTTGTATTAATACTCTTTTTTTTTGTAATTCATAACAGTAAACCCTTAATTATATCATTGTCTTCTTCAAATACCATTAATTCAGTTTTTAAAGGCAGGGTAGATTGGCCGGACGGTACACAGGAAAATAGCTTCACGTCCTCCCCCATAACAAGCTCCCGCGCTACCCAAGAATTTCTCCAGTTTCTTACCCGGCGTCATTGAGTGTAGTTTATTTTAAAAGTCAAGTTTATTTCCTTCCTTTTCTCCCCATGGAGCTGTTGATCGATAACCAGATCTTTGGGGTGGTGGCAGCATACCGATTCAAACTCAGACGAGCCCTCGTGCGAACCCCGGGGCATTACTTGTGTCTGTGTGTGTGTGTGTGTGTGTGTGTGTGTAAAAGTCTCTCTCTCTCTCTCTCTCTCTCTCTCTCTCTCTCTCTCTCTCTCTCTCTCTCTCTCTCTCTCTCTCTCTCTCTCTCTCTCTCTCTCTCTCTCTCTCTCTCTCTCTCTCCCCCCCCCCCCCTCGTGCCATTACTCATAATATAATAATTCAATTAAATTCTCGTTAATTCAATCACGTAGCTTAACTTTTTAACAATTTCATTATTTCCTCTTAAATTTCCACGGGCCAGACACACACACACACACACACACACACACACACACACACACACACACAGAGCGAGAGAGAGAGAGAGAGAGAGAGAGAGAGAGAGAGAGAGAGAGAGAGAGAGAGAGAGAGAGAGAGACGGGCTCATTTTTTATTTCGGAAACTAATCGATGGAAAACTTTAATTAATTTTAGAAAACGAAGAAACCTAAAGTACGTGTAAAATGCGTCAAGGTTATTGAGAAAACTTTTGAATTATGAATGTGAGGAGGAGGAGGAAGAAGAGAAGGAAGAGGAAGAGGAGGAGGAGGAGAAGAAAAAGGAAAAGGAAGGGGAAGGAGAGGGGGATGTTGATGGTTCTACAGTTGCAAAAGTTATAAGACGAGAAGGAAAAGTATCGGAGAAAGTAGGTAGAAGAAAGTAAAAAATGATGGTGGAAAAGGTTAAAATGAGGCAGAGAAGGAAGATGAAGAGGAGGAGGAGGAGGAGGAGGAGGAGGATGTAGAAGAAGAAGAAGAAAAAGAAGAAAAAGAAGAAAAAGAAGTAAAGAAAAAGAAGTAAAGAAGAAGAAAAAAAGAAGAAAAAGAAGAAGAAGAAGAAGAAGAAAGAAAAATAAAAGAAGAAGAAGGAGGAGGAATAGGAGGAAGAAGAAATTTTGATCATGAAACTGTAAAATTATAAGGATGAAAACGAGGAGATGAGAAAATTGGGTGTAGAACAGGCAAGCAAAGAGAAATGAACAAGAACGAGAAGAAGGAAGAGGAAGTGGGAAGAGGAGGAGGTAGCGATGATGATGGTGGGCGCGAAGGTAAAAGAAAAAAAGGGAAGGAGGCAGCAGCTGGCGTGAAGAGGGGAGGCGACAAAGATGAGGTTCAAAATTTGATAAGAGCTCCTAATCCATCACTCGACTTCAATTTTACTGCTGACTCCTCTTCCTCCTCCTCCTCCTCCTCCTCCTGCTCATATCCCGCCCTATTCCTCACAATTCATGATAGCCTCCCCCCTCCTGCTTCTCCCCTGTTCTATCTTGCTCTTTCCCTTCATTCTCCTCTATCTCTCGTTTCCCCCAAGTTCGTATGTTTATTCGCTCCTCTTCTTTCCTCTTTCCCCTAATCTTTCCCCTCTTTCTTCTTCAACTCTTTTTGTTCGTTCCAATATTCACCATATTTTTGTTTCCTGTCTCTTCCTCCTCTCCCTCCTTCTCTTTGTCTTTTTTTTCTCATCCTCCTCGTTTTATTGCTTTAATTCTTTGTTACTCTTTGTTCTTTTATCGCTTCCTCCCACGCTGAAGACTCCTCCTCTTCCTCCTCTTGTTTTTTTTATATGTGACCTGTAGCGCCGGTAGGCTAATCCATATGGGCCTGATGGTCGGCCCGAGCCCGTCATGGCGCAGGCAATTGTTTATAGCGGCCCCATTAGTATTGGCTCATGCTGTCCCCCGGAGCTCATTCTTGATTTCACTTGCGCTGTACAACTTCTTCTAGAATCCGGGTTGATGGGTGGTCTTCAGGACAGCATGTGGGTAGTCTTAGGCCACTCGGCGGTGACTGAAAAGTCCCAGGTGGTTAGCGGCGGATTCGAACCCACATCATGGACAACGCACCGAACTACCTTCCCTTTTTCTCGTCTTTATCTTCCTCTATTACCTCCTTCTACCCGTCTTAGCTTTCCTCATTCGCCACTTAATACTCTTCCTTTTACATGTTTTCTCTCCTCCAGATCTTCCTTGTCCTATCTCTTTTTCCTTATAAATTATCTTCCCTATCTTCCTCTCCCCTCTCTCATTTTCCCTTACCTCCTGCCCGTCTTATCTTTCCTCATTCGCCGCATCTGCACATCCTATCACTTATTTTCCCTGCTGCTGATATCCCTTGTCTCATCTCTTTAATTACTTTTCTATCTTTTCTCGCCTTTATATCCCCCCCCCCCCCCTTGCCCTTTTCTTCTCGTCTTTGCTTTCCTCATTCGCCGCATCCTACACATCCTATCACTTATTTTCCCTGCCCCTGATCTCCCTTGTCCCATCTCTTCTCCCTCACACGCGGCGTAGTATTGGACATCTGCGCCACCCTCACGACAGGCTCGCCAGATTATGGGACAGGCAGCTGCTAGTGGTGTGGGTGGGGCCCCGGGTATTGGTTCTTTTTTTTGCCTGTGTTGAGCTGCACATGATTCACTTACAATTACTATTTATCTTAGCTCTATAAGTAGGCCATTGTCTTAAAGAGAGGATTATGGTGTTGGATATAGCCATTAAATTTTAGTATTAGTTCATAGAAAGCTCGTAGGGACCGGGATCTTATATATTTGTTTGGCCTAGAGAGGGAAAGCTTATGTTCCTATTCTCAGACGCATCCGCCTCTCATATCAGCGATTTCCACAAGCCAAAAAAGATATCGGTCGAGTTGTAATGACTGTTTTTTTGAGGTTCATGGTACAGAAGAAGAGTCAGACTACCACCAGGGCCATAAAACTACCTCTGATAATGCTCTAAAATATTACGAAATACTCGTTAAATATGTTACCTTTGGCGTCGAAATGATCAAGAATATGGACCAGTTTTACAGTCCATTACAGCAAGTTTGTAAGCTCCCCAACCAAACACAAAATACCAGGAACATTTCTTGTTTAGTGTTTGGCGTTGGTATAAAAAGAAGGAAACTATAGAAAACCACACAGGGAATCTCTTTAGTGTCTGGTATTGAGTAGAGATAATCGATCATTGTGGTAGTTTGGTTTAGGCGCTTACAGTGACTATGTTGGACTGTCGAACTGGCCCTATGACCCTAAGATATAGGCAATATCCATACACTCATGCATTTCGGATTTCGTGCAGTCGTTTCACCTTTTAGGAGGATGAAGCACCTCGTATCTTTCAGTCATATAGTATCATCCGGACACTTCGTTTCCCTTCTTGGTTATAAGGCGATCGTATTATGCTCGAAACAGTCCCTTCGTTTATGAGCAGGATGAAGTGTCTATTCTTTTTTTTTCATCCTGTTAGGTGTGTTGTTACGTCTAGTGGCTTCGCTTCTCTGTACAGTAAAGAGAATATCCAGTTATCGCACAGTAAGGCATGGAATTTTGAGGTTATTTTTTTTTTTTTTTTACGTCTGTGCCTATAGCGCCGGTAGGCTTGCTTGAGGGGCCTGGATGGTATTCGGCCCCAGCCCGTCATGGCGCAGGCAAGTGTTTATAGTGGCGCCATCTTCTCTTGGCTCATGCTGCCCCCCGGAACTCCTTCTTGATTCACTTGGACGGTTTCCTCTAGAGTCCGGGTTGATGGGTGGTCTTCAGGACAGCATGTGGGTAGTTTTAAGCCACTCGGCGGTGACTGAAAAATCCGAGGTGGTTGCGTGGGGACTCGAATTCGCGTCGTCCATCATGTGGTGAATGTGGGCCCAGCACGCTACCAATCAGCCACCGCCTACCCTACATTTACTTGGTTAACCCCTTTCCAGGATGCAGGAGCGGTATTATATTCACAGATTCTTAAACATTTGCGGCTTACACATATACCCACATTTGTTAAGGCTTTCCTAGTGGTTTTGGGTACTTCCATGAGTAGTTTTATGAACCTGGTAATAGCTTCACGAGGCTTTTACACCATGAATGTAAAAAAAAAAAATTGTAAGAAGCATATAACTCTTTTGTGGCCACTACTTTTCATTATGTTTACGATTCTTTTCTTTATCGCAGAGTTATTCACTACTTTTCATTATCTTTACGATCGTTATATTTGTCGTTTGTTGATCACGTTGTCTTCCACATTTTATTTCGAATGCGCGATGCAGACTCCCGATCGGTGCACTCATCACCAGAAAGGCCCTTGATCCTCAGAGGGTCACAAGCCTCCTTGAGCTATAATTGCCTGAAGTAATTAATTAACGTGCTTTTTTGTTTCAGTGTTCTGGTCATTATAATTAGTCCGGACTTTGCATGACCTTTCTGAACTATGCACGCTCAAGCACCAGAATGAGTTTTAGACCGTACTTCTCAGGTCTGCGTTTTCATTAGCAAAGAAGTCGCATCAATTTATTTTCTTTTATTACTTTTCTCACTAAAGAGCTATGTTGATACCAGCAAAATATGAAGCTGGTCGTATGCGTTGGTGATTGATAACGCTACATTTACCTTTTTTTTTTTTAACCAATTGAGGACGATCGGCAAACTCTTCTTGGAACTGTGAGTAAATAAGTTTCATGCATTTCAAACTTTTAAAAGAACGTAATACTTGTTTCTTTGTATTTGCAAGGAAAGGGGCGACTTTCAGAACTGCTCTTTTTGTAGAGGGCAGCACTGTAGCCTACTTAACGGTCCTTCCCTTTTGAGTTGAGTCGCCTGCGCTAGACAAAGTGACCGACAAGAACAGTGCTGACTTCTACATAGATGGAGCTCTCCGTTATCTCAGGAGCATCGAAAAGGAGCGAAATGTGAGATACGATGAGACTAAAAGTAATAACGGAAGAAAGTCTGACAAACGAAGAGACTAAAAAAAGAAAACAGAAAGAAGTGTGAGACGAAAAGACAAAAAAAAAGTGTGTGAGAAACGATGAAACAGAAGGGAAACAAATGAATGTATGAAAAATGATTGCACTGAAAAGGAAAACGGATTGAAAGGCGAGAGACACAAAAAAAAAAGGAAGGAAATGTGAAAAACGAAGAAAAAAATAAGAATTAATTAAAGTCTATGGTGAGTCACGTTTGAACCTTGTTTATAGAGAGTCAGTCGAGCTAAAATTGAGTCAGTTGAGGTGGTGAATGATTCTGACTCGCCTTCCATTCACCATTACTGCCGACACACCATATATTCAACAGTCTTTTGATTCTTTTTATAGGAGCAGCGAGTAGCGGGCTTTTTTTATTATTATTGTTTCCCTTTTTTTGTGCCCTTGAGCTGTCTCCTTTGTTGTAAAAAAAAAAAAAAAGTCATATCAGCCAAAAACGTAAGAAGCAGACAGGTTAATTCAAGGTACAAATAGGTGTTTTCATCGTCTTCTTTTTCTTTTCCTTGTCCTTCCCAGGGGTATATTGGATAATGTTATGATAATGTAGGGTGGATTATTTTTTTATTCATTTAACTCTGTCTATAGCTAGCATTGTGTTCATTCGTTATATTTATCTTAGCTCACGTACCCTGTTTTTTTATTATCTTATTTGTTTCTATCATCCTTTACTATATTTGCTTCTGTTTGACTTACATTTTGTGCGGATTTTTATCTACTTCTCCCTTCCGTCAGTTCCTTTATTTCCGGCATCAAGGTACGGACATAACTGCTTTATCACGCCCCTTGTCTGCCTGCTCTTACCGTAAAAAAAGTCGTCACACAGTTTTTACGGCTTATTTTTTAAAGACGTCATATTGAATTTTGCATTGTCACGACATTCTATCTCATTCCACTGTCCACACGAGAAATGGTTTTACTCTGCCTCACCACTATCCCTCAGCAAAATGTCAGTGCAGGTCGTTGCTCATTTTCCGTCGTAAGCTTTTTTGGAAACGGAGTATATAGCTCTGAGATATACGAGCAAATGTACGAGTATATTCAATTCTTTCTTTATTCATGGATAAGACGATTTTTTCTTTCTCGAGACACGACAACGGTACCCTCGTTAACATGTTTATTCGCCCGTGCAGTGACAACCAAACCGTCAAATTCACTGCAACGTATCAACTTTGTTTCCAGGAATCGTTAAAATCATTCATATCCCCTGAAGTATAAGACAGAGTTACTGTTAGCAAGTGATTCAAAGACAGACGGACAGATAGGCAGATAGATAGGAAGACAGATAGATAGAGAGGGAGAAGATTGATAGATGGATGGATAGATTATATAAAGAGAAGGAGAGAGAATGTTTGAATCTATGGAAGCAATGTGTCCACTTGATAGGTTACACCATGTCTTATGTTGTTACTTGGAATATTATACTCCGGTCGGTAGTAGCTGTATTTCACGACCCGGTCACGGAATCAAAAAGGAGGGCGAGTGAATGAAGGCAACAATTATGGCGAATCGGGTTCATTATTATCAAGTGGGGAAAATTACTTATGTTCGTGTGTGTAGACGCTAATAAAGGCATGTATGAACGCGCTAGGACGGATCTGTGTACGTGATTATCTTTGCATGTATGAGTTGAACTATTGGATCCACTGCAACCATTTCATTAAATCTTGAATATTAAAATGTAGCTAGCAACTGAATAAGTGTGTGTGTGTGTGTGTGTGTGTGTGTGTGTGTGTGTGTGTGTGAGAGAGAGAGAGAGAGAGAGAGAGAGAGAGAGATGATACGGGTGCGCTTTTTAATGTGTTCTGAAACTGAGCTATTGAAGCCTTATGTCTTAGAAAACGAGGATATCAGAGTAACCAGAAGTTTGCAAAGGGCAAGTACCCGGCACATCTTTTTATTTGGTTTTCTTTCGATTGTATTTGCACTCACTGCGATTTCCAGTTTTCTAATTTCAAATATCTAAAAATGTTGAGATTGATGAATGATGCAGTAGAAATGAGGGCATCAGAAAATGAAATGAGAAAATGTATGTGAGATTAACTTTAATGAAGAAAAATCCAAAAATAATACGACATAAGGATATAAAAAAGAGGATAGGGAAACGAAGAAAAATGAAACCTTCAGAAAGAGCTCAGACAGAAAAAAAATTGATGTTAATAAGGTAAATAGGAGCGCTATTATTTAACAAACATTAAAGTCTTGATTCGGTAATGAACAAATGAAAAAAAGGAAAAAGCATTGTGAAAGGAGGTTATTGGTTATTGGATATTGGAACCTTTGACGTGCAAAACAGCATTCGGAAAAGCTTCAGTGAGAGGTCATGATGTGCACATTCTGATGTGATGAAGTTAAATAAAGGGAAACAATATCGAAAGACAAAACGGTTGAGCAAATTTATCACACTAGAAGCATGTAATTTGCCTTTTGTTTCCAAAAGAATGATTGTGTGAGTGTTGCATTTTTTCAGTAATGAATGAAACTCCACGTCAAAACTAAAAGATATATAAAAATCCCGCTGTAACGCTTTTCCTGCTAATAGAGGACATAGGGAGATTCCCTATATGAGGGTCAGATTCAGTTGGGGACGTGTCTTGACTCGCTCATCTTGAAAGTTCAACGAAAGCTGAAAAAAATGAGACTTGAAATGCATTTCGTCACTTGTATCGTTTCACCGACAAGGAAAATTTTATGCAGAAATGTGGACTTGTTCAGCATTTAATAAGACTATCTGAAAACTAACTTTTAATCGGCTTATTTTTTAAAACCGCTTGCAATTCTGTGAAATACATGTATACATTGTGTTATAGAAAAATGACGTAATGTAGACACCTGTTTGAATTATGTGAGAGGCTGAAGATGAATATTTATTCAACATTAAGTGGGTTTGATTGTGTTTACATTTAACGCAATAATATATATATATATATATATATATATATATATATATATATATATATATATATATATATATATATATATATATATATATATATATATATATATATATATATATATATATATATATATATATATATATATATATATATATATATATATATATATATATATCTTAGACAGAACGCTAGATCATTCCTCAGGTGTTGAGAGAGACTGAATAAACACCTTAATTATGTTTGTTTGATTATGTTCTGTTGAAATGCAGCCGTTTCCTTTCAGCACTGTGGGAAAAAAAAATAATCACCTCACCAAGTACCTATATTCATGGCCTCTATAAATGCGATTCTTCCACGGGGTATCAAACAAGGGATGCAGAATAAACAGTTATAACCGTTGCCTGCAGAAATCCATTCATTTGTTATGAAATTAGAAGAGAAAATAATGAACCGGACCGCGAACCGTTATAGACAAACAATGTAGCGTTTCACTTTTTCTCTCTATAAATGGGATGAAGATCAATTGATAGTTGTTTTGTATTTAGCGAAGCCATTAATTCACACCGGATATTTTTGGTAACTGTATGCGCATATGTGTTGGGTAAAAAGTTGCTGTGTGGGCGTAACAATTTCTCTTTTGATAGATTATACAGCCGCGCGCGTCGGGTCTGAAAAGAGAGAGAGAGAGAGAGAGAGAGAGAGAGAGAGAGAGAGAGAGAAACATACATACAGACAGGCAGAGAGTACCCCTAAGATCTATGCATACTCCCAAGCCCGTCTTTGTCTGTTTTGTTTTTCATGAGTTTCTCTTACAAGGTATTCACTCCACTAAATGTTAGGGCATCCTGTTACATAGCAATCAAAACACGATAAAAAAATATAACATTCTACCTTGGAAACACATAAAAAAACATAACATTCTACCTTGAAAACACGAAAAAACATAACATTTTACCTTGGAACCACACACAAAAAATAACATTCTACCTTGGAAACACAAAAAAACATAACATTCTGCCTTGAAAACAGAAAAAAAACATTCTACCTTGAAAACAGAAAAACAGCATTCTACCTTGAAAACCGTAAAAAACATAACATTCTACCTTGAAAACACGAACAAAAACATAACATTCTACCTTGAAAACAAGAAAACAACATTCTACCTTGAAAAAAACCATTCTACCTTGGAAACACAAAACATAACATTCTTCCTTGAAAACAGAAAAAAACATATCATTCTACCTTGAAAACCAAAAAAAAAAAAAAACATCATTCTACCTTGAAAACAAAAATAAAAACCATATCATTCTACCTTGAAAACAAAAAAAAACATAACATTCTTCCTTGAAAACAGAAAAAAACATATCATTCTACCTTGAAAAAAACAACAAAAAAAAAAAACAACTACCTTGATAACAACAAAAAAATTCTACCTTGAAAACAAGAAAACCCACTACCTTGAAAACAAAAAAAAGCAAACATTCAACCTTGAAAACAGAAAAACATAACATTCCACCTTGAAAACGCGAAAACAACTTAACATTCTACCTTAAAAACATAGAAATTAGCCAATGTACCTTGAAATCACGGAAACAAAGCATTCTACCTTGAAACCACGAAAAACGGCATTCTACCTTGAAAACACACGCCCACACAAAAAACAGCATTCTACCTCGTCTATCTTCCCTTTCACCCTCTCACTTCAACTTCCACCCCCTACTCTTCTCCACACCCCATTTCACTTCCATTCCCTTTTCTTCCCATCACTTCCCTTTCCTTCCCTTTCCATTACTTCTCTTTTTCCCTTTCACTCTTGTAATAATTCTTCCCTCTCATTCAGTTTCCTTCCCTACCTCTCCTCACTCTCCTTTTCCTATCCATGACGACCTTCTATTCTTCCCTTTCTTATCTTCCACACCATTGTTTCTTTTCCTCTCCCTACAAATTGGCTCTTCAGTCACGCTTGTTCAAATCTTTTTTCCCGCACTTAGCTATGCAAATCCTCACCTAAAACTTTATCTTCATTCACTGTGATTTTCCTCCTTATTTCTCTTTGCGTCTTTCTTTTCCCCCACTCCACTTTCTCCATGTCCAATCTTCTTCTCTCTCCATTACTCTCCTTTTTTTCTTACCCTCAATTCTTCTTTTCACCTTACCTTACCTTTGTTCAGCTTTCATCTCTGCTCTCATCTCCTTTCATTTCCTTTGCGCTATCCGTTTCCCCTCTCATTTCCCCGCATCTCGTATTTCACTCCCTTTTCCTCCCCTTAATTCCCGTCCTATCTCTTGTTTCTCTCCAGCCCCTCCCTCCCCTCCACTTCATCTTTTCTCCGTTTATTTCCTCTCTTCTGTCTTTCTTATTGCTCAAGTAACCTCTCATTTCTTGCTCTTACGTCCCTTCTTCTATGTTTGCCTTTTCCTCACTTCCCTACCCTTTCTGTATTTCCGCTTACCTCCCCTCCCCGTCATTCTAGTATTCCATTAATCCAATCTATTTCTCATTTTTAACGTTCAGGGAAGCTCCCGTTCCTTTCTACTTTGTCCCTTCCCCTTTCCTTCCATCCTCCTCACACCTTTCCTGCATTTCCATTTAACACCCTTCCCCTCATCCTATTTTTCCATTTACTCTCTCACCCTTCTATCTCTTTCTTAATGCTCAAGTAACCTCCCAATCTTTTAAGTATCGTCCCTTTCTCTCTCCTTCCATTATCCTATCTCCCAAACTTTCCTGCATTTCCATTTACCACCTAAAGCTGAATATTGGTGACTTGAGATTTTTCAAGCACAAACACTGTAGAATGATGCACAAAAGAATGAAAATATAAAAAAATAGAAGCGAAACAATTTTGATTTGCATTATTTATATCAGAGAATGCTGTTGTGGAGATTATCAGAGTGACGTCTCCTTCTTTTAGTGTTTGAAAATGTTATGATGGTGTTGCAAATAATTTAACAGCAGCAGTATCGCCAGCAACAGTAGTATAAAAGTACAAAATAATCTACACAAAAAATATACCTGTACCCAGTTCCAATTTTCCGGCAGAGCGATCTAACGCGACATTGTTTGGCAAAAGTTAGTCCGATCCTCGTGTGTGTGTGTGTGTGTGTGTGTGTGTGTGTGTGTGTGTGTGTGTGTGTGTGCGAGCGTGTGTGTTTGGAGCTTTGATATCCCGGCATGTGTTAAATCCAAGTGTTATCAGACCAGGCACCTCTCCAGTTTAATTAACGGCACGAGGTGAGAAAAATATTTACCTTACTTTAATTACGGAACTTTGGTGTTTGATATACCGGATTTTTTTTTCTTCCAGAAACACCCCCAAAAATACGATTTGTTTGTTTTGTTATTAGTTTATCACCTTATTTATGGTTTCATAGTGTTTCTACTATTAAAAATAATCTTATAAGCATCTTTTTTTCCTTTATTCATTGAGTATGTTTATAGTTATTTCCCTGTACTTGATACGATCCACTGCTTTCACTGGGTATTGTGTTTTATTGTATAGAATGTGCGTTATCAAAATTGCCATGCACATTCATTATCATATTATTATTCTTTCTGATGCTTCTTGTCCTTGCTCTGATTTCTGCCATTACATTCACTTGATCAGCTCTTTCGATGAAGTAATTTCGTATATTAATAATCTACTCACTATTCTCTTGTCTTTATCTTTCTCGTCACCTTCCCTCTTAACAAAAATAAGTGACCATTCCAGTAGAACGCACTGTTGCCTTCATCTGCTTCCTCCCCGATACTTTTCATAAACAGATTATTGGTTCCATAACTCACGCGTTTCATATACATAATTGGGTCATTGAGTTTGATATTTGAATTCTTGTAGCTTAATAATTAGACTTAAGCGTGTGTGTGTGTGTGTGTGTGTGTGTGTGTGTGTGTGTGTGTGTGTTCTGGGTCCATAATAACTCTTGCGTTTCTCATACATAATTGGGTCGTTGAGTTTGATATATGTTTTCATGTAGTTTGATAATTAGTGTGTGTGTGTGTGTGTGTGTGTGTGTGTGTGTGTGCGCGCGCGCGCACTGTTTCGTTTACCGTTGCGTGCGCACGTCTTTAAACAATGTGCAGATTAAGTTAATTTCAAACAATTTTCAATGGAAATCCTTGCAATGGAAAATGTTTGTTAGGAGGAAGTTTTACGTTACTAGAATTCCTGCCTCGAAATCTTTTTCGTTAGATTTTTATCGTCCCTGGCATTCAAGGTCAGGGGGAAGGCTGACCGGTGCTGGAGGAGGGCAAGGTTAAGGATTAGTGGGGCTTCTCCTCCGTCGTTCCTGGACCAACACAGAGCTGTGAGAAATATGTTTACCTTACTTACAAGCGGGCATTGTTTCATTTCTAAAAGTCGCTGTTACTAAGTTTCATTTCTTAAACAGTTTATGATCGCAATGTACCTCGCCAGAAGGAGGGCAATAATAAGATACAATTTTTGTTTGTTTGTTTGTTTTTTGTTTTTTACAGCACAGAGAACAACTCAAGGGCAACAAAAAGAAAATGTAGAAAAAAGCCCGCTAACTGTTGCTCCCATATAGCGAAAAGTATGGTGGCCAAAAGAGAGGTCAATTCCGGATAGAGGGGTGTCTTGATACACTCTTCTTGAAAGAGGTCAAATCATAGGCAGGAGGAAATACAGACGAAGGAAGGATGTTACAGAGTTTACCAGTGAAGGGGATGAAAGAATGGAGATGCTGGTTAACTCGTGCATAAGGGGTTTGGACAGTATAGCGATGAGCTGCACAAACATGAAGCTGTGTGAAATATGTTAACCTTACTTACACACGAGCATTGTTTCATTCCTAAATATCGCAAGTTTCATTTCTTAAACACTTCTTTCAACCTAAAACACTTCTCCTTTCTTTGTAGTCATGTGCCTCGCCACAGCTCTTCTTAGGGTTTATGCATCATATAATAATTTTGCTCTGGTTTCGGGAAACTCAAGAGACAATCTGTTTAATGAACTAGTCCGCCAAATCCTTGTGTCAGCACTTAATCGGCGTTTTTTCCGTCCGTGGTAAAGCATCCCGTCTTGAATTGCACTACAGGAGTCTCTTTTGTCGTCGTTTCTCTTACGTTAATCCAGAATTCCCTTGTATAAGTTTAGTAATGTATGCGCGTGTGTGTGTGTGTGTGTGTGTGTGTGTGTGTGGACGGTCTCTGTCTGTGCGGGGGGAGGGGGGGGGGTCTTATTGTGTGTGACTGCCGGGGGGGGGGGGTCTTTTTTTTTTTGTGTGTGTGTGTGTGTGTGTGTGTGTGTGGGTCTTTGTGTGTGTGTGTGTTTGTGTGTGTGTGTGTGTGTGTGTGTGTGTGTGTGTGTGTGTGTGTGTGTGTGTGTGTGTGTGTGTGTGTGTGTGTGTGTGGTCTGCGGGCTTCCATGTCTGTCCATTCCACTCTAAAATCTCTGCTGTGTTTGCCTCGGCATTTACATCCTGGCAGAGAGAGAGAGAGAGAGAGAGAGAGAGAGAGAGAGAGAGAGAGATAGATTTTCACTCTCTCTCTCTCTCTCTCTCTCTCTCTCTCTCTCTCTCTCTCTCTCTCTCTCTCTCTCTCTCTCTCTCTCTCTCTCTCTCTCTCTCTCTCTCTCTCTCTCTCTCTCTCTCTCTCTCTCTCTCTCTCTCTCTCTCTCTCTCTCTCTCTCTCTCTCTCTCTCTCTCTCTCTCTCTCTCTCTCTCTCTCTCTCTCTCTCTCTCTCTCTCTCTCTCTCTCTCTCTCTCTCTCTCTCTCTCTCTCTCTCTCTCTCTCTCTCTCTCTCTCTCTCTCTCTCTCTCTCTCTCTCTCTCTCTCTCTCTCTCTCTCTCTCTCTCTCTCTCTCTCTCTCTCTCTCTCTCTCTCTCTCTCTCTCTCTCTCTCTCTCTCTCTCTCTCTCTCTCTCTCTCTCTCTCTCAATACAGAATCTCTCCCCAAGCAGTTATCCTCTTAATCCTGCAAGATAATAGCTATGCATAATTAGTTGGCGCCGGGCCAGGTGTGTATAATAAATGAAACGCGATTCTCCTGCTTGGCTGAGTTGAGATACCTTAATTAAGCCTCGCCACTGAAATGCTCTTGCTTCTAATCGGCTTTTTTTCTGTTCATATATTGATATGTTTTAGTTAAAGTCATGCACAATTAATTGTATTCCTGGTCCCGTATTTAGTGTATTAATTTTAAATTCCTTAAGGCAATACTACATTTCTTGATATATAGTTGCATCTATAGAGATAAGGAAGGCAATCTAAGACATTTATTTCATCAATTTTTTTGCGCTGATTATAAGTGCCGAACACTGAAAGACTAAATTACCCGCTTAACAGTTCATATGCATAAGTACTTGAATAGGACCACAGTGTAGCAATAATGGCCGCTGGCAGACACCAGCCGTTTGTTATTGTTATTTACGAGGCCGCAGGAAAGGACTGATGTATGGATTTGTTTTGCATCAGATTTATGGATTCCTTGCTCTGATGCGGATTCGAATAAGAAACAAAACCCATTTATTGGTAGACTTTTGTGACAGGAGTTGCATCGGATGGCATTAAATAGTTTATGACGCGCCATTGAGTGACAAACAAACTATTTCTGGTATTTATTTTGTTGCGAGTGTTTATTCCCAGTCGGTTTATTACAACTATGAGTATCACCCAGAGTCATGAGAGCAATGCTACGTAATCTCTTTTCTGACCTCAATTATTTAATCGCCAAAGTGTAATGTTATATTTGAAGCCTGGAGCAACGCGGACTCCTTTCATCGGCTTTTGGAAATGAAAGTGTTAAGAAGCGGCATCGACTGAAAAACGTTTGGTAGTATAGACACTTGTGCATTATAGATATCGGTACTCGAGTGACGGCCTCCGGGACCCAATATGTTGAAGACGGTAAACATGCGGAAGCCGATCAGATCTCCTCCTTATGGGATTTGCTGCTTTGTGACGGACGAAAGAGCAAACGAAACCACCAGAGCCAAGCTGACGTCTGGCCGGTTTTCCAGTTTGTCGATCTCTTCAGCAAAATGAGGACACCAGCTCACCGTTGCATGTTTCAGAATGCCATCCATGCAGAGTTTTGCGCGGAAGTCCTGTCGCTGCGTATCACTTGATTTTGTTGTATATATGAAGTTTGCATAGACAGGACTGAACATTGGACTGATTTGTTTATTGAATTCATCGCGTGTGAAACGATACCGAGAGAGAGAGAGAGAGAGAGAGAGAGAGAGAGAGAGAGACAAACAGAAAAACAGACAGACAGACAGACACAGAGACAGACAAAGACAGTGACAAAACAAAGACAGACAACCAAACAAATACACCGACAGACAGACAGACAGACAGACAGACAGAGATAAGAGATAAATCGACACATTGAAAGAAAAAAAGAAAGACAAAAAGTGCACCAGATAAGAATAATTAATGAAGACCAAATTAATCTCTCCTAACCCTGTCTGTCCCCGTCCTCCACCTCTCTTTCCTTATCTCCCTTCCCCCCTTATATTCCTTCCTCCCTGCCCCTCTCTTCCCACGTCTCCCTTATCGACAAATCCTCTCTACCCTTTCCCATAATGGTCAAAGTTTCCCTCGGCCCTTCATACCTTTCTCCCTGTTATTTCTTCTCCTTTTTTTTATTTATTTTTTACCTAACCCCTTCCCTCCCACTTCCCTTCCTTCACCCATCACGTAATTGGTAATGGCATCCTTCACTCTCATTATCTCTCTAATTTCTCTTCGTTCCTCTTCTCCTATCTGCCTTCCACACACCCTTCCGGCACATGCCTCTCATGACCGTCAGCTATTTATTGTTTTATGTCAGTTTTCCTTCACTAAAAGTATGTCTCTCACGTCTGCTTTTCTCTCTCTTTGTGTGTCTGTCTGTCTGTCTGTTTATCTACATATATTTCAATCTGTCTGTCTGTCTTTGTATTGCTCTGTCTCTCTGTCTCTCTTTTTCATACTTCTCCTTCCTCCCTCCTCTTCTCTCCACATTTCCCTCGTCGTTTCATCACATTTTCCTCCTCCTCCTCCTCCTCCTCCTCCTCACTCCCTCCCTTCCTCTCTTCCTTTCCTCGTAGTTCACAATCCTTTCACTTGCTTTAAAAAGGTTAGACACTGTGTAGCGGTGTGTAGTGGGGTCAGTGTTCTGTTATTTTTATTGATGTTATTACTCTTAGCTGTAGTATTGATATTGTTTTAACTCTTTATTATTATTATTATTATTATTATTATTATTATTATTATTATTATTATTATTATTATTATTATTATTATTATTATTATTATTATTATTATTATTATTATTATTATTATTATTATTATTATTATTATTATTATCATTAACATTAACAAATGATCCGCATACAGGTTGCGATGTCCCGGGAAAGTTGGCATCCCTGCTTGCCTGTTAAAAGTAAAGGAGGAAATGCCTGTAGAGTGATAACATATGGCAGTCTCATCAATGCAGGGCTACCAACAGACGGATAGGGTTAAGCGGCATTTTATAGCATCTGATCACGTTTCTGTCATGAGTTAGCCCGTGAAACACGCATCTGTACGTTAATTGGCCCTACGCTCATAGAAGATGCATTAGATAAAGACTCGAACAAGTGTCTCCTGAGCATCAGTATCTCCATCTGGGTCTCGGACAGGTGTTACTTCTCCCAGGTGTGATACCACTGCCCGCTCAAAGAAACAGAATCCGAGCACACCTTCGAAGGCTCCCCGTCAGTAATTGGTACCAGAAAAGGTAGACGAAGAGAGCGGTGGGCTCCTGGTCAGTCGCCTCGTATTACAGGGAAGGGAGGGGGAAGGTGATTTTTTTTGTGTTGTGTATGTAGAACAGATTGGAAAAAGACCGTAGGTATTTTTGCTATTGTCAGTATCATTATAGTAATAGTAAAAGTAGTAATTAGGGTAGTAATTAGGGTAAGTAATAGGAAAAGTAGTAGTTAGGGTAGGCGGTGGCCGAGCTGGTAGCGTACTGGGCCCACATTCACCGCGTGATGGACGACGCGGGTTCGAATCCCCACGCTACCACTCGGATTTTTCAGTCACCGCCGAGTGGCTTAAAACTACCCACATACTGTCCTGAAGACTACCCATCAACCCGGACTCTAGAGGAAGCCGTCCAAGCGAATCAAGAACGAGTTCCGGGGGCAGCATGAGCCAACGCAAGATGGCGCCACTATAAACACTCACCTGCGCCAGAACGGGCTGGGCCGACCATCAGGCCCCACCTGGAAAAAGCCTTGGGCCGACCATCAGGCCCCAACGGGAAGATGCCTACCGGCGCAATAGG
This sequence comes from Eriocheir sinensis, assembly GCF_024679095.1. NCBI lineage: Eukaryota > Metazoa > Arthropoda > Malacostraca > Decapoda > Varunidae > Eriocheir > Eriocheir sinensis. Next base: position 12,600,866 of record NC_066549.1, on the reverse strand, counting down.
CAACAACGTAAAAAAAAAAAAAATGTAATAAAAGTAGTAGCAATAGTAGTAGTAGTAGTAGTAGTAAGCAAATATAATTGTGAAACAACTTACACATCCCAAAACGAAAAGGAAACTCAATAATAAGTATAGCATTTTTTTAGCAACACTGTAAAATATGTATGTCACGTTTCTTTATATGCTTATAAATATCTTATCCATAATAAGTTAACCGCACGTTTAGCCGAGCCAGACTGTAGTAGTAGTAGTAGTAGTAGTAAGACATGCTGGTGTAGTGGTGACTCGTACTGTGCGTGATAAATGTTACGACCCGACAGTGGACAAGCGGTTGTTAACATGGAAGGAAACGAGAAGAGCAGGAGGAGGAGGAGGAGGAAAATGAGGACGAGGAGGAGGCGAACGAAGAGGAGGCGGACGAGGAGGAAGAGGAGGAGGAGAAGGTGGAGGAAAATGAATGAGAGCATGTAAAGGGAATTATAATGGACATCCCAACGCGTGTGTGTGGAGGTGAGACCGTAGGCGTATGCGTGTGGGTGCTTGTGGGAAGTGGAAGGCATTTGATGCTCTTGGTATAATATCCAGTAATCGACGTAAAGCGAGTTAACATTCAGCGTCAAAAGGGCTTGAAGGGAGAGCAAGGCAGAGTGGGCGGAATGAAAAGAATAAGTGCTGGGGGAGGTTTTTTTTTTCAAGGGGAAGGGAAGAAAAGCGAACCACGGAGCTTCTAAGTAAATGAGTAAAAGTAGAAAACACATGAACAACGCTGCCTTGGCCGTGTTACCGTTGCTCTGATGGGAGGTTTTTATTCTTTCAAGGGTAAGGGAAGAAAAGCGAACCACGGTGCCTAGTAAATTATTAAATGATTGAAAGTATAAAGCATATGAATAAAGATGCCTTGGTTGTGCCATAGTTCCGCTGATGAAATTAAGTCCAGAGGGTGATTTTTCTTTCCGTATTTTCCTTGCCAACCTACCAAAAACCAGACATGGGGATAATTGGCCTGTGAATGCTGAATAAGAGAGCGAAATGACCAGCTTCAACTTGGCCCGTGAATGAAGCTGGAGGACCTGTGTGTGTTAGTCCAAAAAATAAAAAATAAAATTGTTAAATGTGTGTGCCTCCAGCTTTTGTGGATTAGAGAAAAGAAAGATTATGAATGGCGGCTACTGAGGGAATACGCGCGAGCGAGGGAGGTAAGGCCTGTGTGGGAGAGAGAGCAGGAGAAAGAGAGAGGGGGGCTGGAAGAGTAGGAGAGAGAGAACGGGAAAGAGAGTGTTTGTGTGTGTGTGTGTGTGTGTGTGTGTGCTTTTGTGTGTCTGACTGAATGTGAGTCTCGCATGGTCTTATCAGCGGAGCAATTGCAATGATAGTGGACTTTTTTCTGGTATTCAACATAAAAGGACCAAACAGTTCACGGAAATTCAGGCTCCAGTTTCGTGATAATGTTCCATCTTTCTCTTCACTTCCCACAAAATATAGAAAAAAAGGGAGACCAAGGACTTTTTTACCCTTATTTTCTACCCTTTTACCACTCTTCAGACGCATAGAGAACACCACACATCACATTCCGCCTGCAGTACCCTCTTATTTCCACCTTATTTCCTGCGCTGGTCGACTCTGGGTGGTTGCCGCGATGGGAAGGCTTTCATTAGGACTCCATCTTCTGTGCTTGGGTTAGTTTCTGGCTGTACTTCAATGCGTTCTTTAGGTCATTGGTATTGCGGCAGTTCTGTGTTTTTCTTTTCATACAACACGTTAAGCATCATTCTGTTCCTGTCTTCACTTAACTCCTGTTCACACGCATGCATATAACAGTCAGTTTGCTTGTATTTCACTCTCCTTTTCTAGGTATTGCTGATGAAGGGACGGGGAAGAGCATGGGTGTTTATAGCCATTGAGCATTCGACCCTCTTACCCGCCTCTCAGAAACTCTCCGATCCGTTTTCCTTTCATAGACTAATTCCTTCCACTATCCAGTATTCCCACTAAGCTTCATCCTGCGCTAAGCTCGTCCGGCCTTTAGCTTCACTTGGCCACGGAGGTTAGAAATGAGACTGGGATTAAGAAGTCCTGCGAGGCTGTTGATAATTGTGAAGTGTGTATTGCGGAAAGCAAATGCAACAGGTGTTTTATAGCTACACGAAAATGTTGCTTATGTGCAAGGAAGTGTATATGTGTGTGTGTATATTTGTGTGTGGGGGGGAGGAAGTGTCTTTGCAGCAGCTCCATTGTCACAACCAACGCTAATTACCTCATTTCACGTCATCTCACCTTATTTCACTTCGTCTTGTCTTGCGACGCCTCGTCTCCGCAATAGTTCACGTCTCAGGTGTCAAAGCGAGGCTGTTCCACTGACCCACTCTGCCCTTTGCTTGTCTGAACATTCTACACACACGTCCCCACCCTCCTCAAAATCCTCCCGCCGCATGCAATCCTTCTCTCTTTTTCCTTTCCTCCTCCACCACTACCACCACCCCCGTCGTCGCTGCCACCTCCTCCTCCACCACCACTTCCTATTTTCTGTCACCCTCGCACCGCCGCCTTCTCATTGTCCTCTCCCAGTTTTTTCTCTGTTTTCTAACAAACCTCTTCTGTCCCCTTTTCTTTCTCTTCTTCTCCTCCTCCTCCTTCCTTCCTTTTCCTTCTGTTCCTTTTGCTTTTTCTCTTCTACACCAACTTTCTTCCTTCCAAGGAGTTACTCGAGAACAGAGGAATAGTACTGATCACGCAAAACGGACAAACAACCCCCCCTCCCCCACCCCACCCCCCACCAACCACCACATGAAAAAATACAATCCTTAATGTTGAAAGGAAGGCTCTTAAAAATCACTCGTCGACGCGAGGAAACAAAAGGTGACCCAGCGGATCTCACCTGCCTCACACAGGAGACAAGAGGAGAAGAAAACGTAAAAAGAGAGCATCATTCTGCTTACCTGTGGGATGCTGAGGACGCCGCTGAGCACCCAGACAAAGATGATGCCGTAGCTGCACTGGCGCTGAGTGTCTGAGCGACGCATCGGGTATCGCACTGCCGTGAACCTGTCCACGCCGATCAGCACCAGGATGAAGGTGGACAGGTAGAGGCTGAACATCTGCATGAACTTGATGAGCTTACACATGAAGTTCCCGGCCAGCCACTGCACCGTGAACGTCCATACCGCCTCGGTGGTCAGACAGGCGAACGTGACGAAGAGATCGGCGACGGAGAGGTGGTGAATGAGCGTGTACACCGTGGAGCGTGAACGTCGCTTCTCTCGGGCGATGCTGACGATGGTGGCCGTGTTGCCGATGAGGGAGAGCACCGCCATGACGGCCAGCACGATGCTCCGAACCTGGGACTCCTCAGTGAACTGCGGGGCGTGTTCAAGGCAGGCCGTGGTGTTGGGCAGCGTGTGGTTCAGGAGCCGCAGCGCAGCGCACTCCTCCATAGCCAGGATACTCCTCCCAGCCCCGCCCACGGCCGCCTCCCACCCCGTAGTCGCCGCCGCCGCCACCTCCGTCAGGTTGAATCCCTCCAGTAAAGTTTCCTCCACCTCAGGCTCCCTCGTCAGCCTGGTGAGTGGAGGTAAAGTACTCCACATTTCCCATGTCTCCACCTCCTCCACTTCCTCCCTGCCTGCCTCCTCCAGTCCATCACTCAGTCTCTTGCTGGACGTGATCTGTGACACCATGCCGAGAGCGCTCATGTCTCGCTAACACCAACTCCTCCTCCTCCTCCTCCTCCTCCTCCTCCTCCTCCTCCTCCCGCCCCTCAGCCTCCACACGCCACAAGCATCACTATCACCTTCCTTCACTCTCTCCTTCCTTTCCTTTACCAGCCAGGTCTAGCGGGGAGGCACCACGGGAGGCAGCTGATGTTTCCTTACTCACCAGCCTCGTCTCCTCTTTATTACATTTTTTTTCCTTTTCCGCTTTCCTTTCGTTTCGTCACACGTTTCACTTCACTCACATTCTTTTCTTTCTCTTTCGTGAGCCCTTCCGTTTTCTCTCGTACCCTCTGTACTTTGCGACACTTTCCTTCCTTTCTCTCTTTCTCTCCTAAGCCATTTCCTCCTTCACAACTCTCACCGTATCATATATATATTTTACCTGCAGGCTCTCAGGACAATGAATATATTTCCACTCTACCTTCTTTTCCAAATTTGCACGCGCGCGCTCTTCTCACCAACCACCTTTTTGTTCTTCTCCCACCACCTCCTCCTTCTCCTCCTCCTTCCTTTCTCCTTCCCACTCGTCCCTCTTCTCAAAACGACTCCTTCCCTCTCACGTCCTTTTTCCTCCACTAATCCTCTTTTCTTCCCTCCGCGACACAACACCTTCCTCCAGTGTGTGTGTGTGAGAGAGAGAGAGAGAGAGAGAGAGAGAGAGAGAGAGAGAGAGAGAGAGAGAGAGAGAGAGCGAGAGCGAGAGAGTGTAATGTGGGGTGTCTGGTTCAATTTAAGTCGCCAATAAACATACTCTGGTTGCACTGTTTGTTTCTGAGGTTTCGTTGGGTCTTCGTTTTCTCGTTCTCGTTTTCTCTTGTATGTATTATTAAGTCGAGGGTCCTCCTGTTAGTAATGGAATTTAGAGTCGACGTTCCACTCACTCGAGCGACGCCATTGTTCACTTCCTCCTTGGGCCTTTTGTGTTCTGGAAAGAGAGTGAAAGGAAGTTAATTTTATGCCTTGATTTAGTGGGCATTTGTGTGCGTGTGTGTGTGTGTGTGTGTGTGTGTGTGTGAGAGAGAGAGAGAGAGAGAGAGAGAGAGAGAGAGAGAGAGAGAGAGAGAAAGTCAGGTTAAAAGTCTGTTGTGTAAATGTATGTATGTATTCAGCAACTTTGCGGTGTAGTCAATCAATTTAAATAAAGAATGACTCAAAAAAAAAAAAGCCAGATTGCAACGTAAGGGAAAATTGTACTGGCACCACCACCAACAGCAATAACAACGACGACAACAACAACAACAACAACAACAACAACAACAACAGCGACAACAACAACAACGACAACAACAACAACAACAGCGACGACAACAACAACAACAACAGCAACAACAACAACAACAACAACAACAACAACGACATCAACAGCGACAACAACAACAACAATACCAACAGCAACAATAACGACAACAGATTTTACCAACTCTAACAAAGGCTTTAAGGACAGCGAAGAATGAAAACCTCAAAAAAAAAAAAATACTGCGCACATCATTTTTCTACTCATTTTTATTGTCATTTGATTCCCTTCCGTCTTACTCTAAATCTCGTCAGGGAGTGAAGAGGGACAGATGATGGGAAGAAGGGTGAGTAATAGAGAGACGGAGGAAGGATACTACTTTTAAAATATAAAGTGAGCTATTTCAAACTCCTCTAATGGCGTCTCTCTCTCTCTCTCTCTCTCTCTCTCTCTCTCTCCCCCCCCTCCTTCCAAAGTCTTTTATGTTTCTGTTGTCAAATTTCAAATCTTTAAAATTCCTTGTTTGTCTCGTTTGTTCTCTCGGCGTCTCTGATCTATAAATTTTTCCCTTGCTCCTCGTACCCACTTCTGACGCTTTTCATTCGCTTCCCGTATCCACCTCCGACACGTTATTACTTTCGTGATGAATAACTGTTGCTCAAAGATCCCCTACGCCAGCGGTTCCCAAACTGGGGGGCACGTCCCCCTGAGCTGGATACATGGGGGCGTGATTCCGTCTGCCAAAAATTGCAGTTTTGCAAATAAATAAATAGACACACACACACACACACACACACACACACACACACACACACACACACACACACACACACACACACACACACACACACACACACACACACACACACACACACACACACACACACACACACACACACACACACACACACACATGAAGGAGTAACACTGTTAGAATCATCCTCACGTTAACATCTCTCTCTCTCTCTCTCTATATATATATATATATATATATATATATATATATATATATATATATATATATATATATATATATATATATATATATATATATATATATATATATATATATATATATATATATATATATATATCTATATATATATATATATATATATATCTGGGGCGTGACGATTTCTTCGAAAGCCATAGGGGCCATAATGTAAAAAAGTTTGGGAACCACTGCCCTAAACGACCCCCGCGGGCTCTACTCTATTCTCCTTTTTCTCAAGATTTCTTTCATTTCGGGACAGACTATTTAATTGCACTTCGTACCCTTTATGGACCTGTTCTCACTCTTTCTTATAATAGTAAATTCCGCCGCTGTTATGTCTCCCTACCCTATTCTTATGCCTTTTCAAAATCCTCTCCTCTGTCTCTCTCCATCTTCCCTTTCTCCTGCCTTGTTCTCCTTCTCACAACAGTCCACTTTATGTCTTTCAACAGAAGTGTAATTTCTTCTCGATCCCGTTGCAGATGAAAAGCAAACTTGGGTACACGGGCTTCCCTGCGTCGCGGCTACTGTTTACAGGCCCAAAGATATCCAGATAATCCTTTTATCACATCTCCACGAGAAAGGAGGAAGCGTTGAATGGTTTCCTTGTTGATTTAACCCGCTCTCGCCATCCTAGCCCTTGCTGATCAGAGTTGACCCTAGGCAACTCAAGCCGACCCACAGAAACATTGGGAGGCGGTGGTTGAGTGGTTAGCGTTAGGGCGCGGTGTCTTGGAGGATCGGGTTCAAATCCTCCCCGCCGCTACAAACTGACAATTTTCAGTCAACGTCGAGTGGCCTTCTACCCACATGCTGTCCCAAAGACCATCTATCAACCCGAACTACAGATAAACTCTCTAAAGAGGATCAAATATGAGCTCCGAGCAGCAGCATGAGCCAAGCAAGATGGCGCCACTATGAGAAACTTGCCATCGCCATTATGGGCTGAGGCCGACCACCATGCCCCACCAAGAAAGCCTCCCGGCGCTATGTGCCGAACAAAAAATAAATAAATAAATAAATAAATAAATAAAAATCCGTACCACAACCACCACCACCATCCACCTCGACCAGAACTGACCCACCGACCCTCACTAGGTCCCTTGTTTCGTATCTGGTCGAGGTTGCCACTTTATCCATTCACTCAAAACCGAGAAAGAGGAAACATCGTAATCACTGTAGACCTTAGATGATTTTTGTTTTCTAGGTTACGAACAAGAAAACTCTTAAAACTTACATTAAATGACCCCATGTTTTAACTTTGATTTTCTTTTATTATTTCTATCATTTCTTATCATATCAGGCATATTCTTTAGTGTTATTTTCTTAGAATCGTCTGTTAGTAGTGGGAAAGTAAGACATATTCAAACGCATCTTTTCATTGACAACACTATAGTCCGTTACAGGGAGTCAGTTCTTTTTCACAACCAAGGAAATAGTTCTCCGGCAAAACAAGCGTGAAAATATAATATCAAAGTACTTCTCCCCTCTTTAAGAATCGTCCTTTCTTTGTATCGGTTGTTTATCGTGTCAACATGAAATAAGTGCCTTTGCCTTTCATTTTTTGGGGGGTAATTGTTGGTAAGTGTGAAAGAAAAAAAGAATGAAGAAAAAAAGTATTTGATTGCTGTCCTCTTACCCTGTGAACTCTAATTGTGAAATGCCAGAATTTTCTCATTTATACCTCTGCGTGTAACGAAACACACGAGAAATTAATTCAGACAAGGAAGGTTTTGCCGGCGCCGGGGGATCAAACACGCGACCAGCGAGATGGGAGAGCCGCTCCTTAACCAGTCGGCCAAAGAGGTACTCCCTTGGCAGAAGGAGTTATGGGAGGCTCGCCCATCAGGGTAGTCGCCGCACTACAATTGTACGTGAAGGTTGTTATCAATCAATTTTAACGTGCTGAAATAAAGTGTACTTGATTGCTTCCTTCGTTTTTTGTGGCCGAAATATAAGGAAACACATAGTTACAAAACCGAAAAGAGACATAAATCGGTTGGCATGTGACGAACGACCAAAGAGTAATACAAAACGTCCTGCCTCCGGAGAAAAATTTACACGTCGTCTCCTTCTTTAAGCTCCTAGATGCATCACTCATTTATTACAGTACCTCCCCCATAAGGCTGTAGATCATCCCCTCATATCCCCGGCTGAGGACTTATTGCTACATATCCTTGTCTCTTTAAAGTGATTAGATGCAGATGAACTAATACATCTTGCGCTACATCCCCCACCAGGTTGTAGAAAACTATCTCTACCAATACCCCCGACTGCTGAGAACTCAACGTGCCATAAATCCAAACTCTAACAGTTATTGCACACCTAAAAGCCCTCAGGGGGAAATATCATCAGCAGCAGCACCGCCTGAGAACACAACCCGAAAGTTTACGACACCTTGATCTCTATTGCTGCGGATGTGTGGTTATGTGTTAGTGTGTGGGGGGGTTGAGGGGTGAGTGTTGGGGTGGGGGAGTGAACTTAATCGCGTAGTTTGGGAAGCAATTGTTGTCGGGAGAGAACGCATTACCTTTAAGTTATTTTCCTTCTTTCGTTTAGTGAGTATTGCTTTTATCACTCCCTTCATCTCCTTTTATTAACTGCGTATCGCGTTTATTACTCGTTGTCTTTCTCTTTCCGTCCAGGGCGTATCGCGTTTGCCACTTTATGTTCCTCCTTTAGAGCGTATCGTTTTTATTACTCTTTCTTATTACGCCTCCGCGGTTTAGTGGTCAGCGTGCCTGGCGTCGTCTCCTCGGCCCCTGGTGCTGGTCGATAAATGGGAACCTGGGGAAACATGGGGAAGGTAAACTGTGGCAATCCAGGATATTACATTGGCCTGTGTCCCGCGATAATTAATTCTTACCTACTAAATTCTGTTCACTTAAGTCCGACCCAAGCTGACAACTTAAACCTAAGCGTGTTCGTAAGCACAGTGCAGATTAGCAGAAAGCGCTGCGTGAGATAAACACAGAGGTTCAAAGGGCCAACGGATCGGAGATGAGCACCACGGCCACGCGCAGCTATATCGTATGCACGCACCTTTACCTTTACCTTTTATTACTCCCGTTTGTGTTTTATCGCGTTTATCACACTTTATATTCCCCTCTCCTTGTATAGTTAATCGCGTTTGTCACTATTTATTTTCCTCCCTCCGTTTGTAGTTTATCGCCTTTATCATTTTGTTGATATTCCTACTTCCGCTTAATGCCTATCACTTTTATCATTGTTTATTTTCATCCTTCTGTTTAGAGGGTATCGCGTTTGTCTTACTTTTTTTCCCCTCCCGTTTCAGAGTCTTACTCTTGTCATTGTTTATTTTCTCCTTTCCGTTTAAAATTAATCGCGTCTATCCGTTTTTTTTTTTTTATAAGTTTGCGTGTGTAAGCGAGTGTCTGGGGATGCAGGGTCACTTTCCTGGCACTTCATTTTTTATGTGTATTTGTGGCGTTTCTGACCGCTGAAGTTCACTTGTGTCAAGAATTAAGGTGGTTAGACACAGAGCAGTTTGTTCACCAGCGTCGTTTATTGTCACCACGGAGCCTCTACTTGGACGTAAAAGCTTTAAGACAAGGCTAAATCCATGCAATAATCACATAACAATTTGACTTGACACCCCAATGGCAAGACATTACATGTGAGACACCTAATAAACCAATCCAACCACTTCCGTTCATTGTTCTTACCTTGATACAATCCAATTCACTACACTAATAATTATATGCGCGTCCTTCACATAATACGTTAATAATATATGAGTATAAAACATACTCATTTACCTTTGACCTTGGTCAGGAGTATGATGATAGGTAGAAAAGGTGACAGAACTCCTCCTTGTCTGAGTGCCTCCATTTGAGCGAGTATATACGAATTAACAAGGATAAGTACAAGAAATACTACGGAATATTGGTTAAACTCTGTATGTTGGATACATTGGCATTCGATGCTATTGGAATGAGATCACGTAGTCTTCCCTTGAGAAAACTATTGGTGGTATACAAGTTATAGAAAATGGCATTCCGTTGAGGGAAACTTAGAGTATTGCGTATTTATTAACAATTCAATGTAGTAGTACTTCCCTGTAAACGCAAGATTCATTTAAATCGCCGCAACAGTATCTAATAATATGGCAAAGAAAGCACTCCTGTAATTTATTCTGGTTCATCTGTTATGAGTGAATCACCTGCCGCATCATGTTTCTGTATCTGTGACCGCTGAAGTCCACTTAATAGTGTCGAGGGGCTGGTTAGTCACAGAGCAGCTTGTTCACCAGCGTCGTTTATTGTCACCACGGAGCCTCTACTCGGACGTAAAAGCTGTAATAGAAGGTTAAATCAATACAATAATCACATACTTATTTGACTTGACACCCCTTTGTGCGTTTTTTTCTCTAATCTTCCTCTTCAGTGCGCCTGCATCCCCCCCCTCCTCTCTCTCTCTCTCTCTCTCTCTCTCTCTAGCAATGTATGTACGCCCATCCATCTTACTTTATATTCTATCTATTTGCGTCTTTTCTCCATGCAAAAGGAAACTGTCTGGAAGCGTGAAATTGCATCTCCTATCTTATCGCACCTGCTCCTACTTCGCCAGTCGTTCGTTAAGCCTCCGGGTGTATTTGCGTCTCTTAACTCTCCCGCTGCGGCCCATCTCTTTCCCTCACCCCATTTACTTTTCAATTCCTGATCCGTTTTCCGTTCCTGTTCCATTTTCAACCTCTTTTCTTGCCTTTTTTCTTGATTTCTTTTTATCCCTCCCTTTTTTCTGTTTATATATTTGCTTTTTTTTTATGCTATCCTGCCTTTCCTTCATTTCTTTTTCTTTAAACATTTCTTTCCGTGGCCTTTCTTTTCCGTTTCTTCTTCTTTTCCTCTTCTTAATGTTTTCTCATCTCTCCTTTTTTAATGATATTTTGGCGTCTTTTTTCACCTGCCTCCTTGTCATTTGTAAGAAAGCCAATACAATGCTTGGGTTCATAACGAGGAACTTTGAATACAAGACGCTGGGAGTTATGTTATCCTTGTATAATTCGCTGGTAAGGCCCTACCTGGAATACGCCGTGCAATTCTGGTCTCCTAATTACAGGAAAGACATTGAATTACTTGAGAGAGTACAGCGCCGCGCCACGAAGATGATACCATCACTGAGGACGAAGCCCTATGAAGAGCGACTCGAGCGACTCAACCTCTTCACGTTGGAAAAGAGACGCCTGTGGGGAGACATGATACAAGTCTTTAAGTACCTGAACAAGCTCAGCAACGTTGATCACTCCAAACTCTTCACGCTACAAACCAACCTGAGAACAAGAAACAACGGAAAAACAGTTCAAGCAAAGCGATGCAATACCGACATCGGCAGGAGTTATTTCTCGAACAGAGTTGTTCGCCACTGGAACAGCCTTCCTGCAGAAGTGGTTAGCGCAGAGACCATCAACTCCTTCAAGAAACGCATTGATCGACACTTTGCTGCATCGGGAGTGAACTGAACGTTCCCAAGAGTAGATACACAAGTGCTTTAATCCTTCCCTGCAAGCCACTCCTATGGCAAACAGATTGATTAAATCACTGAACGCAGGCAGCCTAGTAATGAGCCAACAGGCTTTCTGCTGTCTGCTAGTCCATGTTTCCATGTTTCTTCCTCCTCCTCCTTCTCCTCCTCCTCTTCCTCCTCCTCTTCACATATCTATTCACGTTCACTCATACGTTTCTATCCTTTCATCTTCATCCTCTCTCTTCTACGAACTCATGAATCGGTTCCACCTTTGTCACATTTTTTTCAGTTTCTTCTGCATCCATCTATTTCTTCCCACTCCGCCGTATTTTATTTAATTCAGTCCGCCTTTTGTCTTTTTAGGACCACCAACCCTTTCTTTCAATCAGCTCTTTTCTCTTATCCTTTTCACTCTCCATTCGACGTAATTCCTTTTTATTCCTCTTTGTCTTTTTTTCTATTCTACGTAAATCTTCTCTCATGTTTATTCGGGTCCTCTCGGCATTTTTATCCCTTTCATTCAGTCTTATTTTTCTTACTCTCCATTCCCTTCGTTCCTCTTGTACCCCATTTCTTTTTCTTCATCCTCGAGCATTTGATACGGTTGGACTGAGTTTTGCTGCCTCTTGCATACCAAACAAGGTCGTGGGTTTAAATTCGGCTTATACGTGCTGGCCACAGAGGGAGAAGTCCTTCCTCCGCCGCCCGTCCCTCCGCCCAAACAAACACCACCACGAATGGAAAACAGAGACCCCGGACTGATTTAGAGGCTCTCACACACACATAAACACACACGCACCGACGTAATCACAGACACCCGCACGTACACAAACATATACAGCTGTCAAGTTCAGGGATTTGTGTATGCTATATATAAAGCCTCAAACAGCAGACAAATACACTCCTTCACACACACACACACACACACACACACACACACACACATGCGAGTCAAGATGTAAACACTGCCTACACAACACACGCAATCACACACTCACACACACACACGAGCTTATGCGGGCTAAGATATAAACACACACACACACACACACACACACACACACACACACACACACACTCACACTGTCAAATCGGTCGTAAATTTCAATAGATATATCAATTTTCGCGTTTTTTTCATCCTGTTTTTTGCTTTATTCTTATTTTCCTTTGTATTCTTGTTTCCTTTTTTCTTTCGTTTTTTTTTGTATTTTTTTCTTCTCCGTCGTTTGATTCTTTTGTTCTCTCTCTCTCTCTCTCTCTCTCTCTCTCTCTCTCTCTCTCTCTCTCTCTCTCTCTCTCTCTCTCTCTCTCTCTCTCTCTCTCTCTCTCTCTCTCTCTCTCTCTCTCTCTCTCTCTCTCTCTCTCTCTCTCTCTCTCTCTCTCTCAAAATTGGATATCATTTCCATACATAGCCCTCCGTAAACGATGCTGTAAATCACTTAACACACCGTATGTTATCTCTATGGCTCTGATTGATCACTGTATATAGAATCGTCATACCAATTTCTGTCTATTGTTTGGTATTAATATTTATATACTTTTAACGAGTCGAGGATGGACATCACTCGACTAAGAATGATAAATCGCTTCGTACGTTTGTGTAGTAACGTACCACAACTGTTCTGTTTTTTCTCTGTCTACCCTGCTTCTTATCCATTTCTTTACTTTTCGTTTAACTAGGCTGGAAATCGCGTATATGCTTTTTTATTCCTTCCCTTCTTCCTCTTACTCGAACGCCTTCAATAGGGGAGTATTATGACACCTTTTCCACCATTTGAGTCTATTTTTGGGGGGGAATCCTCAGTGTCCTAATCTCGTTTTCCTCACTGATTAAGAGAAAACGGTGTAAATGGAAGCGTAGGGTAACTGTTTTTCTTCTCGCCTTTGTCCGTCTTGTTTCACTTCGTCTTTGATTGAAATGTCTGAGGAAAAAAGAAACATTTAACTGGATTTTTCTCGTTTAATCGACTGAAGGCGACACAAGAAAACAACGGAAACTGGAACCGTAACACGTCCCTCCTTTGTCCCTTTCGTTTTTGTTTTTTTTTGTCCGTCTCTTTCGGCATTTTATCCGATTTATTTTCTTTTAATTAATAAGGTGCAAAAAACATAGAACCCACCTCTTTTTTTTTTTTTTGCCCTCGTTTGCCTGACTAATTACGACAAAGAGCCCGAATTAATTGGAGTTCTCGCGTTCCATTAGTCATCGCCTCCACTTCTTTACACTGCCGTTTAATCAGTCACTGTCGGGCGTGATTTTCCGCGTGTTGGTTTATCTTTCAAAATATCCACACTTCTGGACCCACCGCGCTCAGGGTCCACTCAGCTCTTTGACCTTCACTAAACGGATTGTCCCTGAGGCTACTTTGTGGCTATGTAAATCCGTATCGACCATTTGCTCAGGTTTCTTTCTCTCTGAAGGAAATGATAAGTTTGGGTTAAGTGTAGAAAGGATCACTCGTGTTGCAGGTATTTTTAAGCTCAGCGACAACAGACTAGAAGTGGGCAGAGAGAGAGAGAGAGAGAGAGAGAGAGAGAGAGAGAGAGAGAGAGAGAGAGAGAGAGAGAGAGAGAGAGAGAGAAGTGGGGGAGGGGGGGGGGGTAGACAGGGACAGACACAGAAATACCAAAGAAAGAGAACAGGGTAAATATTGCATCTCTCAGTTCCTCACAACGACCCATAAGAGTTCAGGACAAAAGATATCTCGCGTGTTGGTATTTATTCGTTTTTTAACCTTTCCATCGCAGAGAGTAAGCGAGCTATAGTCCATTTTGTAATAGATCAACAGTGGAATGAATCACCCTCCACCACCAATGTACGGTGAAAAGAGAGCGATGAAAAGCCGGAACAACAAAATGTATCGACAGTAAAAATGCTCTTCTATTTGATTCAATGCTTCCTTTATGTTCTCCTTTGTTGGCGTGTTTCAGTTATTCTTTGTATATTTGTTTCAGACTGCTGTTAATTGAGTAAGGGCAAATGACAGAGAAAAATAAGATTGAGTTAATTATTGAGAGGAGAGAAAACCGGATAAAAAAAAAAAGCAGTGAATATGAGATGGAGATAATTGATTAGGAAATTTATATAATATTGCCGAGAGGCGCGGTGCCCTGGAGGACATTTGATCAAGTCCCACCCGCCGCTACAAGCTGACACTTTTCAGTCATCGGCGTGTGGCTTAAAACTACCTACTCGTACATGCTATCCGGAAGGCCACCTATCACCTCAGACTCTAGCGAAACTCTCTTTAGGGGAGCAAAGATGAATTCCGGGGCAGCACTGTAAGCACTTGCCCGCACCATTAAAGGGCTGATGCCAACTAAGAAAGCCCACCGGTGCTACAGGCCGAACGCATAAGATGTGGCTCTTTTATTCTGATTTTTCTTTTTCATCTCCTAGAAGAGTAGGGGAAGACGGATGAATGAGAGGAGAGACAAAAGAGAGAAAAATGAAAGATGTGAATATTTTTTTTACATTCTACTCGACTTTATATTTGGTTAATCAAAGAGAAAGGAAAAGACAGTTAATATGAGTGGGACAATTTTGAATAGGAAACTAATCTAAATTTCTTGTTGTTAAATATTGCCATGGCTCTTGTTCCGATCTTTCTGTTTCATTTCCCCAAAAGTGTAGAGAATGCAAGAGAGGAAAGACTAACAAAGGGAACTAAAAGGACTGTGTGCTTTTTATATGTTTTACAATCTACGCGATTCTTTTTTTTTTCTCACTTTTTTTCTCTTTTGTTTAATCAAAGAGAGAAGAATAAAACAGTGCCGAGGAGTGTAACAAAATGAAATGTGAAAACTAATGTAAAGTCCCTGTTCATATATATTGCCATATTTCTCCTGTTTCTCCAAATTTTCCTGTCATTTCCTAAAGACTAGAAATAAGCCGGATGAATGAGAGGAAACACAAAGGAAGGAAAAAGACTGTAAATGCATTTTATATATCTACAATCTACGCGCCTTTTTTTTTTTTTTTTTTTTGATCAGTCATGAAAAGGAGAGAAAAAAACGGATAAATGCGAAGGAAAACATGTAAAAAATAGATATGATGAAGTGAACTGTGAAGCGAATCTAATACCCTTTTTATTTTTCCTTCCACGTGTCTGTTTTCCGTCTTTTTTGTTTTAACCCTAAATTGAGAAGCAAAAAACTGGATTGGGAGTAGGAAAGATTAGCAAATGAACGTGAAGCGAATCGAATGCTCCTTCTTTATAAACTTTACCGCGTCTCTGTCGTTTGCCATGTATTTTCGTTTTACTCAGGAATGAAGAGAAAGCCAGGTGAATGGGAAGAGGGATTAGACAAACACTGAAAGGAAATAATGTAAAGCGGAGAGTCATTAACCTTTCCCGAAGTGGTTCTGCCGTTCCTGTTGTTGACCATATTTTTTTATCGTTATCATCTCCGTTTTCGTTTATTTTGTCTTTTTTTATCTACTTTACCTGCTGACTTACCGAATTTTTACTTGTACCTCTTTTTACCTTTTCCTTTTGCTCCATCTTCACTGCTTATATTCTTTTTAATGAAATCATAACTTAATATCCAATTTTTCGCTCCGGAGACCTTTTCATCCCTTCAAATCAGCCTTTTTTCCATTCCTATTTTATGTTTTTTTTTTTTCAACCATGATCATTTGTCTTTCATTTTTCATCGTTTTTTTAAATATATTATTCAGCTCATTTCGTTCTCATAATCTGTTTATATTTTTTTTGCAAGTCTCTTAGTAGTTATTTTTTTACTCCTGAAATGTTTACCCTTTGTTCATTCATTGGTATTTTTGGGTCTGGCTCTATTTAGATGGTCTCTCTCTCTCTCTCTCTCTCTCTCTCTCTCTCTCTCTCTCTCTCTCTCTCTCTCTCTCTCTCTCTCTCTCTCTCTCTCTCTCTTTTCAACCTCAGTACTCCCCATCCCTTCCCTTCTTTTCTCACGCCCTTCCTTCCTCATTATCATTTTTCCCCTCGCATCCTTATTTACTCCTCTCCTCTCTTCCTTCTTTTCTTCTCTCCCTTCCACCCTTCCGCCCGTTTTTTTAACCCCTAGGCTCACCTGCTTTTCCTTATTCTTCTTCCCTTCCCTTGTATTGCTCGCTTTCACTCTCTCTGCCTGTGCCTTCAGTGCCAAAAATAGTTAGCCATTCAAACTCTCGCCCTTCGATTTAGGACCTTGAGTATTTATAGACAACATATTAATGATCTCTTCCTCTCTCTCTCTCTCTCACTCCCTCTGTAATCACTTGTGTTATTGGTTTAGCGTTAATTGGCGAAACAGGAAATTAAACGATCGAATGAATGTGCATTGGGCGTATCACAGATCGGGCTATAATTTCACACAGAGAGAGAGAGAGAGAGAGAGAGAGAGAGAGAGAGAGAGAGAGAGAGAGAGAGAGAGAGAGAGAGAGAGAGAGAGAGAGAGAGAGAGAGAGAGAGAGAGAGAGTTTGAAATGTTGTTGTTTTTTAGCCTGAAGTAATTGTTGCATATTTCCTTTGTGTTCTACTTTTCGCGCTGTCTGTCTGTCCTTCCTTCATTCTCTCCTCCATTTATTCTGGCCTTTCACATTCCTTCACTTCTGCCTTTCTTCTTTTGTTTTCTTCGTTTCATCATTTATTCATTTATTCATGCGTTCATTACATCACTATTCCATCTCTTTTACTTCCTTTATTCCATTCCTTTGTTGTAATTAATTTCTTATTCTCTCTCTCTCTCTCTCTCTCTCTCTCTCTCTCTCTCTCTCTCTCTCTCTCTCTCTCTCTCTCTCTCTCTCTCTCTCTCTCTCTCTCTCTCTCTCTCTCCGAAAAAAGTATTCGGAATATTTTTTAAAAGCGTCTGAAGAAGGAAGCGAAGAAAGAAGAAAGGGAACACTCGGGTCGGAAATTGTAAGGAGAGAGAGGAGAGGAGCGGAGAGGAGAGGAGAGGAGAGGAGAGGAGATAAAGATGTGAAGAGCGACGAAAGGAGAGTGTGAAGATGAAACGTCGACAAAGAACGTGAGGGTGGTGATGTAATGCATGAGATGTGATGGAATTAGAAAGAGAGGATAAAAAATGAAACCGGAGTAGAAGGAGGAGGAGGAGGAGGAGGAGGAGAAAGAGGAAGACGAAATGAAAAGACAGATAAGGGTAGGAGAAGAATAAGAAATGGAACGGAGCTGAAAATAAGAAGCGGAAGTTGGAAAATCGAAAAAAAAATATATTTGTGAAAACGAATGGAGAGCGAAAACATGAAAAAAATAAAGGAAGGAAGAATAAGAAAACGGAAATGATAACCAAGGCATGAAAAATGTGAAGAAGATAAACAAAGCAGACAGAGGAAGAGAAAAGTATAAAACGTCATTAAGAAACAGATGAACAAAAAGACATTATAAAACTAAACAGAAGCAATAAGACTAAAAGAAAGAGTATGAAGAAGAAATGTAAGAAAACGTAGAAGAAAAGAGAGGAGACAAAACTTAAAAGAGAGGGGAAGTGAAGAGAAGAGAAGAAAGGATTGAACTGAAAGAGAAGTATTGGGGAAGTGTTGGCGGTGAAACTAAATAAAGCGTTTGAATTGAGTCTAGCTGAAAGGAAAGGGAAGGGAGGTTGGAATGAGGTTGGGAGAAACAACAAATAGATATGGAAGTAAGAAAGGAAAGTTGGAAAGTTTCGTTTAATCGGCGCAACATCTGTGGTCATGTGCCGGAGAGAGACAGAAGGGGAAGGAATTATAGAAGGGAACAGACCCCAGGAGACGGGACACAACCCCCGGTTAACACCTGGTACCCATTCACTGCTGGGTGGACAGGGGCGTAGGGTATTGGAAAAGCCGCCCAAATTTTTCCACTCCGCCCGAGGTAAATGTGGGAAATGCGGTGATCGGTATTGGAATAAGTTTGGTTTGAGTGAATCGGAGAGTTGGAGCTGAAACTGAATAAAGTGAATGAAGTGAGTCGAATTGAAAAGAAACGGAGAAAGGTTGGAATGAGATTGCGGAAAACAGCAAATAGGTTAGGAAGTAAGACGATGAAATAGATTTGGTTTGAGGGAATCGCTGGATGACCTGGCTAGTCTATGAGAGGAAGGTGGTCACGGTGACTTGGGTGGTGAAGATCATTGGTTCCTGAGTCCACAGAAAACACTTGGCCTTTATCGGTCTTATATTCGCGCAGAGAATAATAAGCCTCACTCAGTCTCTATTTTAATACATGATACCATTAGTTGCTTCAGGGTAATACTGTAAAGCATGTGTGTTCGTGTGTTCATAGGACACACAAGACAAGATGAGAGATTTAGGGTAGAAGAGAAGCACGCATTCTCCTGATCCGTGTCCGCCCTGGTTTTCTTACCCAAAGCTGCGTTGCCTCCTTGCAGGGATATCGAGGCAACAAAAGGGTATCAACAACACGAAGCTATCACGGGTGCAAACAAAGCCCTTGAGCCCCAGCCGTAGGATAGACGAAGGACCCGCTCCTTTGCCACTAGCCGGGCGTTGGGGACGGCTGTGTCGGTGTATAGAGGCAACGATCGCCTAAGAACCAGACGTCTTGTGTTCTCAAAAAATCGATTCCTTTAGTTCGCAACGTAGGCTGGCACACTGCTCAGCACTCTGCATGACTAAAGTGTGTACAGCCAAAAATTATATTTGACTAAAGCAGTGTGAGAGATGGTTTCAATATACACGGCAGAACAGCACAATTTCTAGAACCGCATGAGGGCAAAAATATGTTGGGTACCTTACAAATATAATAGTAACGAACATTGCACGAAATTTAAAGGAAGTCATAAAACAAGACGACGTATATGGTGCCTGTATGGATTCAGAGGACTCGGGAATTCATGTATTTTTTTTCATAATTGTCTGGTAGTATATTCATTAAGGAACTGTCAATTAATTACAGCGAATGAGGAAAAGAACAGCAATGATCTCGTGTCAACCAACAAGTACTCTACGAAAACGCAACGATTCTTTACTTCCTCAACAACACTGGTTTACATTCTGGCCATCAGCCTAAATAATATATAACACAAGAATATGATGAGGGTGGCAGAGGGACGCCCACAACGCTCATGGATTTATTATGTCGATCTATTCTGTCGCTGCAAGACCCTTACTGTTGATGGTTGTGGAAACGTAAGCCTCTTCAAATTGAGCATATTTCTCTTCCCTCCTCCTCCTCCTCCTCCTCCTCCTTATTCCGCCCTCGTCTTCCTTATATAAACCTAGAATCAGAACACCAGTCACTAGCCATTCTTAATTAACTATTTTCAAAGGAACGGGAAGGAGAGAGAGAGAGAGAGAGAGAGAGAGAGAGAGAGAGAGAGAGAGAGAGAGAGAGAGACGGAGACGGAGACGGAGACAGATTTCACCATATATTAAACGTTCTAAAAATATACCCCTAAGTAAGTAGCTTTCTCCATAAGTATTATTTGCAGTTCCCTGCCAACGTAATGGAGTGGGTGTAGCGGCGGGGAACCAGGGTATTAAAACGGTGAGAAATAGGATGGAGAAGATGTAGGAAGGAGAAGGAGGGACGATAATGAGGGTAGGATAAGAGAAAGAGAGAAGAGAGGAGGAGGAGGAGGAGGAGGAGGAGGAGGAAAGACGAAGTGGGATGGGGAGAAAAGACGAAAAAAATGGGCGTGAGGACAAAGTGGAAATTAGACAATGAATGGAAAGAAGGGGAAAAAAACGAAAGAAAACTTGGGTGCGACAAGAGAAAAAAAGCGAGTTGGTTAGGGAAGGATAAAGAGAGGAGATGGCAGCCTGAGTTTGGGAAAAGGACAAAGTGGAAATTACACAATGAATGTAAAGAATAATGCACCTAAAAATGCATGTAAGGGAAAATGGCGTTTTAGGTAGGAAACAAAAGAGTCAGTAAAGATGGATGATTGAATTTTGGAGGGCAAGGTGCAGGGGAAACCAGGAGGAAAAAGAAGAAAACTGTAAAATGAACAAAAAGAGAATTGAAAATGAGAAGTGAACAGAAGAGAAAAGCAGATGAAAAAGAAGAGAAGCTGAAAATGGAAAAGAGATGGGGTGTTGAAACAACCCGTATTGGCTGTCAGTTCGCCTCTGCGCCGCCTGCGTCCCTCTGACAACGGCGGCGCTTAACCCTTAGTTTGCCATTTTTTTTTTACAGTTTCGGTGTTGCTTACCGCGTGTGTACAATACTCATTCTAAGACTTGAGGTGGAAATAACCACACCTTCAGATATGATATTTATATCTCACACCAAATTAAATATTATCAGAGATGCGAGAAAACAGAAAACAGCCAAAAGAGAAATATTCAGGAGCCGGAACATCTAAAGTTACCTTTTGCCATTCAGGCCGTTCACGAGGTAGATACGGGCCCGCTTAGATTCGGCACTCTGTGGTCGTATTTAAAATCGACGCAAACTTTAAAAACTACTCTCACTGGGCAATACATATTTTCACGCAACCCTCAGGTACCGTGTTTTGACATTCTGCTCCAAACAATACCTTTTATTTCGGAATCGAGAGACAGAAAAAACGGGTTCACTTTGAAAAGTGCCTCCTAGACAGTTCTCCGGGTGGCCGCGTGTGGCGCTGCGTGTATAGCTAATACCGTCTGCTGAGAAAGAAGGCAGTGGAGAATAATCCGGATAAAAATAATGATAATGGAAAAATAAAATAATACCAAGTCTAAATTAATAAGAAGGTAAATATATATCTAGAGCCTTAAACGGTGTGATGGGAGACGGACTGAAATCTGGAGTTATTGAAGTGAAGACCTGACGAATATAATAGGAATGAAAACATGGCTAAGGCAAAAGCAGTGAAGCGATGTTTTGACTTTTTTGATGAAGTGTGTTATAAACAAGGATAATAAAACATCACTGACGGAAGAAAAACTGACAGCAAAGGGAATAAATCTTATCTAATAATGAGGAACCGCTTAATATTAGAGAAAGAAAAGGTAAAGAACGTAAATCAAAACTCTACCCGGAAATGAAACCCCTTTTAGAGGTAGCTGGGTTCAGTGGAGAGGAAATAAGGAAGTTGAAACAAGGACTGAGTGAGGGGAAAGTTGTTGGTAAGAGGAAAGAAGTAGAAAACATTTCCTGGAGTAAAGGAAGTCATTTGGAGAGAAAGAAATAGAACGAAACTAAACAGACCGGCAGACAGACATACAGCGACAGAAACACTAGACACTCATAAATAGTAACATCAGATTCAGAGAAGGAAAAGAAGACATGGGAAACAAGACATAGGGAAAAGAAAACAGATATCAGAAAACTTAAGAAATATCGAAATACTCAAAGAGAAGACTGAGCGGATAGAACTTCGTTCATTGAAAAGAATCATGACGAAATTTATTGGAAAGTACTGGTCTGGTTTGATGATTTATGGGCGGAGAGGAAACTCTTTTGGAAGATAAGAAAGTGTATGAGCTGAAAAAAGGAGACAAAGATTTTTCAAGGAAACTAAGCCTGACTAGCCCACGGAGGAGGATTTTTGTATGAAGTCAACCACCTGGCAAACAGCTCCCTGCATATACTTTTCAGGTGTCCAATGATATACAGTGTACCCCAAGAAGACCTTCCTTGGATCTCCACTCAGGGTACGGTCAAGGGCCATTTGAACGCTCCGCCAAGGGCCCGTTCATGGTCTTAGCACCGGCACACAGTCTTCCATTAGGGTAATAAAACAATGGAACGCGCCAGGGTTTTAGTTATAGGAAATCAATCAGTCAGCTGGACAGAGGACATAGGAAAGCAGGGATATTATTGCCAAACGAAAGTGTTGGAGTTGAAAATCTATTAAGAAAGAACTAATGCATATGGGGAGTTTTGCAAAATAGGAAAAGCCGTAGGATAATCTCAACATATGAAATAGTTAAATACATCCATTGAAAAGTTTATAAAAATTCATAAATATAGAAATCAACTGGTTCGTCATTTCAGTGAATTGATTTAGCACCCCATTAGCAAATATCATCTTTTCCTTTATATCAGGAGACGGACTTGAGGAGGAGCGCCTTCCTTTCTTCTTCCTCCACGGCTGAGCATCGGAAAGTCTGGGTCTGAGTTTCCCTCGAGTCAATGAGAGATTTCGTATATGACTTGCTAAAGCTGCGATTCATTAGATTTTTGTTTTGTGTTGGTTTAATGTTTTATAAAAGGCTTAACGTTGAAGGCCAGAGAACCTTGGCTTGTCCTTTTAACTCTCTCAGTTTTCTCCATCTTCTTCTCCTCTTTCTTCTCCTCCACCTCAGAATTTACTCCTTCCTACTGTAATAATCGTTCGTCTTCAGAATTCTAAGCAAAAAAATATATTACACCCAATAAAAAAATAAAAAAAATAAGACAGAGGTAACGGGAAGAAGCGATAGACATATAGATAGATAAATAAATAGATAGGCAGATAGATAGATAGATAGAAAGATAGATAGATAGATAGATAGAGAGAGAGAGAGAGAGAGAGAGAGAGAGAGAGAGAGAGAGAGAGAGAGAGAGAGAGAGAGAGAGAGAGAGAGAGAGAGAGAGAGAATTACTTTCCAGCTTACAGCCCAGAATAAAGTTGTTTAACCAAGACAGTGATTTAATAAATAGTCCTTTGGGATCATTTTGCTTTTCCTGCTGATAAGACACAACAACAACAACAACAACAACAACAACAACAACAACAACAATAGCTGCCGCATCAGGAGGAGGAGGAGGAGGAGGAGGAGGAGAACGAAGAGGAGGAGGTGCTGGTGCTAGTAATGGGAGGCTGGTGTTGTGTGAGGAAACTTTAGATGAGGGTAAAAAGAGTTTGATCGTAGCAGTAAGAGAGAAGCAGTTTGGCGGAGAAAGGAGAGGACAGGAGATGCAGTACGAAAAGAGAAGGTGAGAGAAAAGGCAGAGAAAGGAAAGATAAGACAAAGAAGGGCAAGAAAGAGCAAAGAAAGGAAAGGAAAGAAAAGAAGGGAAAGGAAAATGGAATGAAGGGAAAGAAAGTAAACGCCAAGTAAAGAGAGGCAAAACAAGGAAAAGAAGGGAAGGGAAGTTAAGAAAACTAGGCGGAAAGGAAGGAAATAAAAAGGAGAAAAAAAGCGAAGAGAATGTAATGCAATGGAAGAGAAAGGAAATGATCTGAATGGAAGGGAAGTAAAGGGAAGGAGCAGGAAAGGTGGAAATTGAGAGAGGAGAGGAGAGAAGAAGTATTACGTTCCGGGATTCAAAGACCATAACACTTGAGAATAAAGAGGAATTACGGTGTGACACGAAATCAGGGAGACGGAGAATAGAAAGTGGAAGAAAGTGCGAAGGTCAGACAAAGTAAGTTTAAAAGAAAAAAGCTTAAAAAAAAAGAGTTTTCAAAGGAATAGCAAGAGAGAGGTAAAGAGAGGGAGAGATAAACATGATTAAAATAAATGAAAATGGCTAAGTAATAAACAAGAAAATTTAGCACTTGATACACTGAGAAGTAAAGAGTTAACAATTGAGGCGAAGAAATAAAATGAGGGAACAGTAAAATTGGGCAGGAAGAGAAAGATTTTTTTAAAGGGCTTGCATTTCTTACTCCTGTGCGCGAAGAAAAAACTTGTCAAACTTGCCTAAAGGAACACTGTTACCGAAGATTTTACCATATTGTGATCACTATTTTTTTAAGCCACTGGAACAGACTCTGAAGGAAAATGCAGCTGTAAGGTGAAGACAAATGGAGTAACACGCATTTCTATCTTCTAGAGTTGTGTATTTACCTGCTCTGCCGCTGCCTATTAATTCCATCGCGGTGACTGAGTGGTCAGCGTGTGGCCACGGCGTGGAGGAGGAAGCAAGTTCACATCCCGCCCGCTGCACAAACAAGGTGACAGTTTTTCTCAGTGATCACTGAGTGCCCTAAGATTACCTACATGCTGTACATGCTGTCCTGAAAATCACCTATCGGCCCGGACTCTATAGTTTCTCTAAAAAGAGGATTAAAGATGATGTCCGGGGTGGGGCAGCATGAACCAGCAAGACGGCAGTACAATATACACTTGCCTACGCCATACCGGGCTGGGGCCGACCACCAGGTCCTACCAAGAAAGTCTACCCGCGCCATAGGCGAAACGTAAAAAAAAATAACCCTCCCAACCTCAGGACAGTCGAAAAGTAAGGCCGCGACCACACAGGGAGCGAGAAAGCGAGCGAGAGCCAGAGCGACAGCGACAAGGCGAGTTTCTGTGGCCACACGAAAAGCGAGGCGAGGCGAGGGTTGTCATGGCAACGCGACCCGCAGAGTAGTATAGCCTAACGACACTACACACCCCTCGCACCCACCCCCGTTGGCGATGAGGTGAAACGTTTTTATAAATAGTTCCGTGCTTCACTTATTTAGCGTTTTATGAAAAATCTGTATTAAGGAGGCTTTTCTCTGTAAGATGGAATTGTTTATTTTAGTACTCATTTCATAGCCGCTGCAAATGGTAGCTATATGTAAAATGTGTTATAAACATTACGGAGTGATTATTTGACTTCTACTCATCACTATTTATTTAGTTCCTGTTTTACTGAGTTTTCACAAACATATTCAACCTTTGCAATCAGTGCTGCGTTTAACAGTGTTAACCAAAATGTCCCATCTAGTGTATGAGTTGAGTTACGGCAAATAATATAGAAGCATGTCTGTGATGTCATTCCTTCTGACCGAGCACTCTCGTGCGAGAAAAGCAAGAAAAGTTAATCGTCAACTCTTCTCACTTTTCGCCTACTAGCTCGCTTTCTCACCATTACCTGCTCACTGCCAGTGTGGCCACCTCCATTATTTATTATGTATTAAAGTTCCTCACTCTCGCTCTCGCTCGCTTTCTCGCTCCCTGTGTGGCCGTGGCCTTAACTGTGAACTCTTCTCGCTTTCTTGCCTACCAGCTCGCTTTCTCGCCATTACCTGCTCACTGCCAGTGTGGCCATCTGCATTGCTTATAATGTATTAAAGTTTCTCGCTCTCGCTATCGCTCGCTTTCTCGCTCCCTGTGTGGCCGCGGCCTAATTAGGATATGACTATAATACAACTCAGCGATGAAGTCAGTGTGGGCGGGGCCCGCTCGGTGAGTTCCTTGGCCATAGCTCTGCCAAATTTTATTTATGTAAAGTATACATAATATCTGATACACAATTTCAAATAGTACGTAGATGACATACGAGGGAGAGAGTGATGTGTTGGGGGTGATGCTGCAGCGCTTTGAAAAGGTTCGGGCCCCACCCAAACTAACTGTATACTAGTGTCGGACTATACACACCTCTTCCCTATATTGTATTATTAATAGAAAACTTTCAAAACGCTTCTTTGTTTCTTTTGCCTGGAGCAAGTGACCATGGCAGTAAAAACGAAAGTTGTAGAGTACCCTCAGTATAAAAGGTGAAGTTGGGTACACATGCCCTAGCGGCGCATGGCCTCGGTGGTCATCCAAGTCACAACAGGGCTTGAACCCTTGCATTGACCAGGCTAGAGAGAAGCATGAAATAGCATTCTGGTTGCACATGGACAACAAGCTACTCTTCGAAATGAGGCTCACGAGTTGACATCCATATTTCGGAGGCGGAAGTGATGTTTGGAGGAAAACAAAGTGATAGATGAGAGTAAAAGTGAATGCAGGCAAACAATTAACAGGAAAAAACTTGTAAAGAACAGGTAAAAGTGCAAAAGAATGGACAGGCGAGCAAACATTAGGAATCCAGAGACAATTACGCCGAAGGTAAAGAGTGGAAAAACACAGGTAGAGAGCTGAAAAGTGCAAGACTAATTATGGACGCTAAGGGGAAGGGAGGAAAATAATTAAGGAGAGAGAGAGAGAGAGAGAGAGAGAGAGAGAGAGAGAGAGAGAGAGAGAGAGAGAGAGAGAGAGAGAGAGAGAGAGAGAGAGATACATACAGACAGACGGACAGGCGACGAAAGTGAGGCAGAAGCACTTTTATCAAATTTATTTTTTCGCATACTCTGCATACCTATGATTTTTTCCCTTTTCCTTCCCTCCACTCTTCCTCCCATCTCTCCCTCTCTCCAACATTCTCCTTCCCTTCGCGTCTGCATTCCTCCACACACACACACACACACACACACACACACACACACACACACACACACACACACACACACACACACACACACACACACACACACACACACACACCTCAGTAGGTAATTGAGTTGCTGATATATTATTGGTTTTACCTCTTTTCAATAAGGGAGGCGCGAAAGGGAATTGCCGGAAAACCAAACCTAATGCGTCATGACCCAACGGAGGGATGATAAATAGATTGATATGCTGATATACGAGGTGCTGAGCTGGTTTCCGAGTGTTGAGTAAGCTATAAAACTGTTCTCAACGATGGTAGGAATGAGAAAAAGAAGAAGAAAAGAAAGATGAAATTAAGTAATTACGGAAATATTTTCTCTCTCTCTCTCTCTCTCTCTCTCTCTCTCTCTCTCTCTCTCTGTATCACACACACACACATTCAGGAATACCTGCGTAGCCATAAACTCTGCGGGAATGTTTTGCCATGCTTAAATACTCTGCATCGTCAAACTAGTAAGAAAGTATATGCCTTGCCATGCTATTTTAAGATAAAACAGTTTATTATTTCTTTCATATTGTTGTTCTTGTTATTTTAATTGTTGTCAGTTATTATTATATTTATTATTATTATTATTATTATTATTATTATTATTATTATTATTATTATTATTATTATTATTATTATTATTATTATTATTATTATTATTATTATTACACTATTATTTTTTGTATTAACATTATTTTCTTCTTCTTTTCGGCTCATTATTAGTATTATCATCATCATTATTATTATTATTTTTATTATTATTACTAATAGTTTTTATTATTATTATTATTATTATTATTATTATTATTATTATTATTATTATTATTATTATTATTATTATTATTATTATTATTATTATTATTATTATCATTATTATTATTATTATCAGTATTATTATTGGCACTTATTTTGTACAACATTTTTTTTTTTTTTACGGTTTAGAGCATATTTTTTAACAAATATTTATTGTTCTATGTAATTTTCGCCGCCAACTCGAAATCCTTGCGTTTAGTTATGATTGATTAGCGTTTACTTAATTCTTGGCAAAGAAAACTTTTGATATCCACTCTGCACGCATGGAAATATCTTTGTTGAAGTCATGTCACCGCGCTGTCTATCCGTCCATAAAACTGAGCCTTTTGATTTTAATGATGCTTTGGTATACACTTTTTGAGTATCATTAGAAACAATGTTCATAGTATACAAACTTGTCTTTTCACCATAATGGTCTGTTGTTCGGTATAACGAAAACAGATAAAACATTACTGTTGGGATTTACTTCCTCTACTCATATGTCATGATTTCTCAAGCTTGTCGCGTCTTTTGACCCACCTTGACTTATGTGTCTTTGTATCACCAAGGCACGGGATCAGTTGTCCTCGCTGAAAATAGTGGGCTTTGTCTCCGAGGACGAAAACCCTTGGTGTCATCACACACTCGGGGCATCACCAAGCATTTTCGTCGTAAAAGTCGCTTACGATGCAATAAAAGACGTTCTGGTTATACACTGCCTCACGGCGGGATAGTTTTGCACCCTTTCTTATTAAAGCTAAGCCCTTTATCTCTCTTGCGTGATGTGTCTTTGTTCAAATGTTGCTTCACAGGCATGCAGGCAGACCGAGCAGCGCCTCCCACACCCAAGGGCAAGGCCGACTACGGATCTTTTGTTATGCTGAGCCACACCAGCCGAGGGTCGATAATGCAGTTAGCCAAATGAATGGCCTGCTCTTATTCTTCCGACATTCTTCCCTATTTTTAGCTATATATACTGAGAGATAATTATTTAAATTGCTTACGTGCCGTACATCATTCAGCACATCATCATTACACTCATTATTGGACCCCGCAGTGTGCAATGTCTGTTTCATTATTCCTTAATCAACAATTAACTATTGATTCAAAGTGTAATATCGGAAACAAGACCTTTAATTATGTATTCGTGTTTACCGCCAGTAATAAGGATAACTAAGACACCAGGGTAGAATTAAGCCATTAATTCACAGAAGTGCATTAAGGAATGCGTATGTATGTATGTTTACGTGTGTGTGTGTGTGTGTGTGTGTGGGTGTGGGTGTGGGTGTGTGTTTGTGTTTGTGTGGGTGTGTGTGAGGGGAGGGAAAGGGTGGTGTAATAATAATAATAATAATAATAATAATAATAATAATAATAATAATAATAATAATATACGGTTTATTCAGGTATACGGCAGCCGTCTGGCTGAAAATTTACATTTTATAAATACATTTAAATAAATTTCGCTGACGAGAACAAGTACAAAAAGAGAAGGGGGATGGAAATCTTGTCTCTGGGAAAGATAGGGGTGATGGGAGGGGTTGGGTGGGATGGAGTGCAGTGGGGGTGGTGCTGGGAGGGCGAAGGGGCGGATTCTTCCAGATGGCGGTGAGGTCAAGTGCGATGTTAATCCTCGGGTAGGATGCTGGGTTCAGGTGACAGGTCCCAGAGGGATGCAGGTGGGCAGTATCTGGGAGGTCACTCAGGGATACCCAGGCTTAGTAAGGAAGTGCTAAGCCTGGGCCGGCGAGACACAGGTGGTGGTTGCTGGCCGGCTTATCGGAACAAGTGCACTGAGCTGATGAAGGTGCCGAACATCTTGCTCCAGACCTGAGTGACGAGGCTGCCTCACTGCCTGCCACCTGAAGTGACCTTTCTCAGCTGCTGGGTGATTCCATCCTCCGCAGCTTGAGCGTGTCCTCGGTGTTGTGTTGGCGACGCAGCTCTCACTACCCTTCCAGCACCATTAACCACTGCACTCACTGTATGTCTGTATAGTGTCACAACATTTCACGAGTGTTCTTTGTAATAATGAGTACCTTGAAAACAATGGGAAGGGGCGGGGGAATGGGGAGCGAAGGAAAAGAAAAAGAAAAAGAAAAAGAGTCAACAATCTGACCCGATGGCTGCTATGGGGAGCGCCAAGTGCCCCGTGAGGGTCAAGAGAGGTGTGTGTGTGTGGGGGGGGGGGGGGGTATGTTTGTGTGTGTGGCGTGAAATATGGAAAGAAAGTGAGACTGAGAAGCAGATAGACAAAACGTATACACTAGCGCGCACACACACACACACACACACACTTGATGAGTAATGACTGGAACACATTAACTCCTTGAGGTGACCTGCCTCCGGAACTTGCGATTAAGCGACCCAACTTAGAAGTCCCCGACAGGTGATGCTTTGATGGGGTCCACATCGATTAGAGCCCGCGGGAGAGAGAGAGAGAGAGAGAGAGAGAGAGAGAGAGAGAGAGAGAGAGAGAGGTGAAAATTGATTATCTCCTCTCATTATCTCTCTCTCTCTCTCTCTCTCGCTAACACCTCTCCAACGTACTAAGTATGACTCTTAATTTTAACTTTTATCCTTTCCATAAACTCAGCTGCTTAAGGCGGCGATCGCATTAAAATCTTTTCTTATAATTACCCTTAAGAATCTGACCTGAAAAGACTTTGTTACCTTATCTATAGCCTGTCTGGGCCGCTAAGTGCAAGGTATTGTCTCTGGGTGTATAGTTAAAGGTATAGAGGCAACAAGGGGGAGGATCCATCTTGAGTAGTTAGGGGTCGGTGACACTAGACAAGAGAAAACGGGAGGGCTGGTGATGGACGGGACAATACGAGCTTTGTTTGCGGCGAAGATCCTTAACGGCGGGTTAGCTTAGTAAGGCGGATGAAGAAGACGTGAAAGAATGGAGGCACCGGGGGTCGAGCGTGAGTAAGAAGATTTGAAAGATTGAGGCCAGAGAGAAAAGGAAGATGGGAAATATGAAGAAAAATGGAATGAGTTGGAATAAGAAGATTTGAAAGATTGAGGCCACACGGGGAGTACTGTGGGTAAAAATATGTGAAGAGAGGAAAGAAAAATAGGAAATGAGAAGACAAACAGATGAGTGGTTGACCTGAAGAAGGGAGGGTAAGGAGGGTGGAAAGACTAGTGGAGAAAATGAAAAAGTTAAAGAATGATAGAAAGGATGAGTGATTAGACGGAAGGAAAAAATAAAAGTGTATAGAAAAGGGAACTGGGGAATGAATGGTAAAGGGAGCAAGAGAAGAAGAAATGAATTGTTAGTTGAAAAAAATAATAAACGAGAGAAAGAAAGGAAGAGGAGGAAAAGGTGAGGGAAAAGGGAAAAGTATGATAAATAAATGAATAAATAGATAGAGAGAAAGAGAGAGAGAGAGAGAGAGAGAGAGAGAGAGAGAGAGAGAGAGAGAGAGAGAGAGAGAGAGAGAGAGAGAGAGAGAGAGAGAGAGAGAGAGAGAGAGAGAGAGAGAGAGAAGGGGAAGTTGTAAGAGTGTAAAGAGATGTTCTGCTATAGGTTAAGTGGCGCTGCCCCTTGATGGGGGTAATTAGCGTGAGGGAAAAGATGAAAGAAAAAAGAAGAGTGGAAAAGGCGGACGAAGAAAGCTGCTGTGAGTAGGTTGTAAAAAGGGACTGCAGGAGAGCGAGGAGAAGGTGGGGGAGAGATGAAGTAGACTGGAGTGCCTTGAAGTGGAGTGAAGTGGAGAGAAGCTATGTGGTGGTACGGAGATGTAGAGGTGTAGGATGAGGTGTAGACACGTGTAGAGGGGAAGAATCGGAGGGAATGAGAGAGAAGAGGTGAAACAAGTCATGGGAGAGAGAAAGAGTAGAAAATAGGAAGAAAAAACGAAGAGGCCGAAGATTTGGGTTAGAGACTAAATGTAATGTAAAAAGAGGAACAGGTAATGCAACAAGGAAAATTTAGAAGGAACAAATGGCGGGTTAGCAAAATATGGAGAGAAAGACAGTTAAAGAAGGATGAGCGTAAAGGTTTATAAGGTGTAGTTTTCATCTTTTCCTCTGAGATATGGGTTTTGTTGGCTAGTGAGAAAAGGTGGAAGAGCTGAGTAAACGTGAAGGAAACAAATGATGCGGGAATCGCCAGGCAGAGATAGATTAATATTATGTTTTTTTAGTATTGGGTTTTCCGTTCCTTCCCCAGCGCAATAAGAATAAGTAGAATAAGTGAAGAATCAGGAGCCAGGCAAAAGGAAAATAGAATGTCGTCCAGATCAAGATGGATGTAATGTTGAAGAAATGAAGAAAAAATATATGAAAATCTCTTGTTGCGATGTATTAGAAAGGGATGATTTTCTGTTCGTGGATCAAGATTTTGGTTTTGCCAGATAGTGCAGAAAAGGTGGGAGGGCTCAAATATAAGATGTAGGGAAAATTAATCGGAGAAAGAGGCATGTAAAGTTTTTTAGATGGTATATCAGAACGGTGAAGAAGAAGAAAACACAAAGAAGATAAAACGAAAGAAAAAGAAAAGGGAAATGATAATGATGTTAGGCCAACGTAACAAGAAATGAGGCCTTACGCTTGCCATTAAGAACCCGAAGTAGGTATCGTAAATTAACTGAGACTGGAAAGCTAAAGCTAAATCATGAACTAGGCAACAAGAGTGAAATGTTGAAGAATGTGAAAGGGAATGGTGATAACTTTACACCGGAAGAGGTAAAAATAAATTGATATCAACGCAAATAAATAAATAAATAAATAAATAAATAAATTGATATCAACGCAAATATAAATAAATAAATAAATAAATAAATAAATAAATAAATAATAAATAAATAAATAAATAAATAAATAAATTGATATCAACGCAAATAAATAAATAAATAAATAAATAAATAAATAATAAATAAATAAATAAATAAATAAATAAATTGATATCAACGCAAATATAAATAAATAAATAAATAAATAATAAATAAATAATAAATAAATAAATAAATAAAGTGATATCAACGCAATTAAGCATCGGGAGTAAAAGTTGTAGATACACTCAGACTGAAAAAATAAACCCAGAAGAAAAAAAAAATGATGACGCAAGAAATAAGAAAAATATAAGGATGTGGAAGTTGATGTTGTTGACCTAACCAAGGAAAAAAAAAAAGGCCACGAATGGAATCACGAACATGAAATGGAAAAAAATATACTGAAGTAATTGTTGGTTCGGTTAACTGATATTCACTGCAACGATTTTTTTCCTAAACTGCACGTTGCATCGACCTCCACCGTTCCATTCATCCATATTTCTTACTGTTTTCCTTCCTGCCCTCCTTTTTTTTTCCTTCCCTTCTTTCTTTCCTTCATTCCTTCCTTCACTCATTCATTCCATTCTTCCCTTCCTTCCTTCCTTCCTTATTTCCTTTCTTCCTTCCTTCTTTCCTTCCCTCCTTTCTTCCCTTCCTTCCTTCCTTCCTTCCTTATTTCATTTCTTCCTTCATTTCATTCTTCCTTTTTCATTCCTTTCTTCCTTTTTCATTCCTTTCTTCCTTATTTCCTTCCTTCCTTCCCTCCTTTCTTCCCTCCTTTCTCTCCTTCCTTCCTTCCTTCCTCCCTCCCTCCCCCCCTCCTTCCCTCCCTCCCTCCCTCCCTTCTTTCCTATTTTCCTTCCATCCTTCCTCCTTTCCTTCCTTCCTTCCTTTTCTCCTCCTTTCCTTCCTTTTCTCCTTCCTTCCTTCTTTTCTTCCCTTCCTTCCCTGCTTACTTAATTCCCTTATGCATTTCTTCATTTATTAATATCGCATCTCTTTTAAATTTTATCTTAAATGCTTATTGATACTCCTTTATACTTTGTTTCCTATGATTTCTTTTTTGTTTATGCGATTGTTTTATCTTTTTCTCCCTTTCCTTTTTCGTCCCCTCCCCTCTCTCTCTCTCTCTCTCTCTCTCTCTCTCTCTCTCTCTCTCTCTCTCTCTCTCTCTCTCTCTCTCTCTCTCTCTCTCTCTCTCTCTCTCTCTCTCTCAGAAAAAAACCGTAAAAACTTGGAAAGACTTGAACGGAAACAATATACAAAATAAACAATATTATCAATTGAAGAAATAATATTGTTAGGCAGAGGAACCCCCCCCCCACCCACCACCACCACCACACACACACACACGCACACACATACACACACACGGTCATGTCAGCTATGGAAAATCTTGATACAAAAATAAAGCTGGATAAGAGAACGAGAAAAATATGAAAACGCACCGAGAAGCTTTTCGTTGTCACTGCCCGTCAAAATATTATTGGCCTGGTCTATTTTCGGCCACAAGGAAAAAAGATTACAATTATCTTTCATCCCCGACTTGATATGATTGGGTTTTTTTTCTAGATAAGGGCTCAGGGCTGAAGGCAAAAAAAGAAACGGTATAGATTTTTTTTTCTGCAAAGAGGACATTGGGATTAGCCGAAGGGGAGAATCAGATCTTATTAGAGAGATGTTGATACTCCTTCCTTGAAGCTAACCAAAACTCACAGAAAAAAATCAACACAGCGGCTCCATTTATTTTCTCACGTGGAAGAGCTTGCAAACAAAAGAAACGTAAATGATGCTGCCACACACCGAGCCCTTATTTCGTCCGGGTCACAGGGATGGATTGTGGCATTACACTTATCGTAGCCGCGTCGGGCAAGTTACAAGGCGGGCCAGGCGAAAGTTAGCCACTCAGTCTCAAGAGAAAGCGGCTCGTTTTGTTTGCTCGTGACGTTGATTTCCTGAAAGAAGAAAGTTGTGAGGGTGTTTTTTCTGTGTCTGTGTGTCTGTGGTGTGTGTGTGTGTGTGTGTGTGTGTGTGTGTGTGTGTGTGTGTGTGTGTGTGTGTGTGCATTAGAAGGTAATCTGAGGAAATGTATCGCAGGTGGGTGTTATCGTGTGTTGCCTGTGTGTACCTGTGTTAGTATTGTGAAACTAATAACGCTTTTTTTAAACATATTTAAGCACTCAAATTTATTCTGTTCATTTTATTGTGTGAGTGGCCGTCGCTTTATTCCCCCCTTTGCCCTCTCATCTGTGTGATATGAGGGAGGAGCTTTGAAAAGAGGAAGTCTGGTGTGCTGGGTCGGGGACTGTAATTGGGCGGGTGTGGGCTGGGCACGGCGCGCACCGCCTCCCCGCTAACAAGCTCTCGCTCTGCTTCCCCTTCCTCTGTAAACTCTTTTTTCTCTGGCATTTTTAGTTATTTTTATTTCGCCTTTAATATTTTTGGGACGTTTCTTATTAAGCAACGTTAATTATTCATTACTAATTATTTTACTTGGAACTATTTTCCATTTGTCAAATCATCTATTCAATTACTTTCAATTAATGTCATATCATCTATTCAATAATAAAATATTTTCCCTCCTTTTCATCTTTAAATCATTCAACCATTTTCCTTCAAAATTACGCGATATTTCTGGAATATCACAAAACGTAAAACATCAATCGGTCATCAGAACAAAGGCAGAACAGCAGCGCCTTTCCCGTACAGTTGGCATTGTTTCCTCGCAAAATGTAGCGACAACTATCGTGCTCCATTTTTTTATATACATACTTTATCCCCATTTAATAAGCCAAATGCTGTCTAAGGCGCGCGCGCTTGTGTGTGTGTGTGTGTGTGTGTGTGTGTGTGTGTGTGTGTGTGTGTGTGTGTGTGTGTGTGTGTGTGTGTGTGTGTGTGTGTGTGTGTGTGTGTGTGTGTGTGTGTGTGTGTGTGTGTGTGTGTGTGTAATTCATCATGGCCTGATCAAGAGCTGGACTCGCAATCGCCAGCAATTACACTCCCGATATTAGCAAACTCGTGCTCATTTTAATCGATTTATGTGTGTGTGTGTGTGTGTGTGTGTGTGTGTGTGTGTGTGTGTGTGTGTGTTAGAGAGAGAGAGAGAGAGAGAGAGAGAGAGAGAGAGAGAGAGAGAGAGAGAGAGAGAGAGAGAGAGAGAGAGAGAGAGAGAGAGAGAGAGAGAGACGGGGCTCACCACTTAGTTAATTCATTTCAGATCCACATTCATCCTTTTCCTCTACTCGTATTTCCCAAACTTTTCTACTCCCAAATATTCATCCATTCCTCCTCCCCCTCCTCCTTCTATGCCTATTTCAATCTATCTATCTGTCTATCTATATCTATCTATCTATCTATCTATCTATCTATCTCTCCAGCCTTACAACATTACCACCACAAACACCAACACCACCACCAGTAACACACCCTAGATATGTCAATTTAGAGTCGTTGAATCTTATTGTTATTCATCAGCGTGGAAGGGGCAGGTGCTGTACGTTTAGCCGAGGGAGTTGGGATATGTGGGAGGAAGGGAGAGGTGCTGTGTGGCAGAGGGAGGGGTGGTATCTGAGAGGAGGGAGAGGTGTTGAGGTGAAGAATAACAGTGAGGAATGAGAGAGTGAGAGAAAAAACAGTTATTGGGTGGGATATGTACAGGTGATAAATTGGGTATCAGGTTACAAATGAGTTCTCTAACTGACAGAAATTGCTCAGCGGTCGCCTTCATCTACATTCCTGACTTTCCTGTCCCTCCACCCTCGTTTTCTTTTCGTCACGGGTATATGCTGACAATAAGTTACGAGGGGTGACTTGTTTTTAAGGGTATACTCGTGTTCTGAAGCCTCAACAGATATAATAATGGAGTACTGCACTTGGAGTTCTACTTTATTGTGACGGGACTATGTAACCAATGTTTGTTAAAGGGATGGAAAGTCATTAATGTTTTTCTTTGGACCAAGTGGCCATTAGTAGTGTATGTGTGCTAGTGGGTATGTGTTTGTGCATGTGTGCGAAAGTTAGACAGATAGACAAAGAGAAAGACACCCAGACAAACAGAAAGACTGGCAAAGAGGAACAAACTGGCTGAGAAACGTTATAATTGTTTAACTCACTGATATTATAATTGCTAGTTTACCTGTACTGTTTGTGTGTGTGTGTGTGTGTGTGTGTGTGTGTGTGTGTGTGTGTGTGTGTGTGTGTGTGTGTGTGTGTGTGTGTGTGTTTGTGGCTCGACGGCGTGTGTGTGCATGCGTGGGTGTTTTGAGTGTGCAGCCGCGGCCAACGTCGGCTAATGTAATCGGGCCCGCTGCTAAACCCAGTCTTAACGGTGATGATACTGCCCACGCACACCTACTGCTTTCTCCCCCCTCTCCCATCCCTTCTACCAGCGGACACGGACCTCTCCCTCTCTGCCCTCTCCTCAACCACTACACAAACAGGACGAAGTGAGTGGTGGGCGGAGATCAAATACCAGGGAGTGGGAGGCAAGAGATCTGTCAGTTCTGCTGCCTCATACTTCCCCCGCCCCCCTCACACACACACACATGCCCTTGTTACCTTCCTCCTCTACCACTACCCACTGGATCACCGACATAACCCATCCCCCCTTACTAACAGGACGAAGTGGCTGGTGGGCCGAGATCAAATACTGGATAACAGGGAGTGAAAAGCAAGATATATTTCTGTCCCCCGCCCCCCCCCACCCCCCCAGACACACCCTCGCCACCCCTGCCTACCACCGCACCACCAACGTCACTTTCTGAACCATCCCACACAGCCTCGGGACAGTCGGGTTGATTGGGAGGACGGTTAAACGCTGGGTAAGTCCGTAAAGGCAACGAAGTGAGGATTTCGTTAAGGTGAGAATGAGGCTAACTTGCTAATGTCAGGCACTAGATGCTCGTACCAATGCGTGTGATGACCGGGGTTTTTCTCTCTCTCTCTCTCTCTCTCTCTCTCTCTCTCTCTCTCTCTCTCTCTCTCTCTCTCTCTCTCTCTCTCTCTCTCTCTCTCTCTCTCTCTCTCTCTCTCTCTCTCTCTCTCTCTCTCTGTATACCTGTCAGGGAAAGGCATTGTTGCGTAAAGGGAAAGGCACCATTGTCTACCTTCCCGAGCCGACGGTTTTGTCTGCACTGTTTCCAAATAGTTTTTCGCCCTCGAGTGAGAGGCAAAAATTCAAAGTCTTTTCAATTAACGAAGCACCACAAAAAATTCTACATCGCTGTGAGGCTTTGTTGAGGGAGGGTTTCTATTTATCGTGTTAGTGTTCCTGGGCGAGTAATTACTTCGGGTATTACTCAGTGGGCGTTTTGATCGTGTTTACCTTAAATACCTTGAATAAAAATTGTTAACCGATATCCATCAGTCAATCATTTTATTTATCAGTATATTTTTATTTATTTATCTATTTATCTATGTATCTACCAATCGATCTATCTGTCTACTTATCTCTCTCTACTGATCTATCATTTCTGCTTGTATATCTACCTATATATTATTCTCTATATATATATTTTCCATTTATGCTCATACTTATGTCTGTGTCCGTTAAGGGGATTATACATTCATACATTTATACGGGTAATTTTCGGTGCTAACATCATTATTATATGGTTGGCGGCCCTGCGGAGCGCTAGAGTGTCAGCGGAGCATGGCCTGAAACCTCAACTGTAAACGGTAAACGGAACATTCAATTTACCTCTCAGTCGAATTACCAACAAAAATATAGAATAGCTTAAAACAATACTTGACAATCTGTAGTTAGTGAAAGTATTGCAGGACAAGTGTATGTATGTGATATTACCTGGAGCCGTTACGACCAGGAAGGAGAAAGTGAAACATTAAAGAAAACTCGGGCTGCATAATGACGCCAAAAAACACTTGAGTAATGAGATTGAACACAAGAGTGAGGCACGAAAGATGAGCTTACGGCGCCATGACGAGTGTTGCATGAAGAGCCTGTTGGAGGGAGACACCTGAGAGAGAGAGAGAGAGAGAGAGAGAGAGAGAGAGAGAGAGAGAGAGAGAGAGAGAGAGAGAGAGAGAGAGAGAGAGAGAGAGAGAGAGAGAGAGAGAGAGTATGTATGTTATGTATGAATGTATGTCTATATATCTACGTATGTATTATGGATGGCTGCATGTGTGTGTGTGTGTGTGTGTGTGTGTGTGTGTGTGTGTGTGTGTCCGTTCAAACAGTGGCAAGTAAAGTGAGCAATTCAGAGCAGAAAAAGAAATTAACGAGAGGAAGATTAGGAATGAGAAAGAAAACGAGAAAACAAAACACCCAAACGAAAAGCCAAAGGTCACACGCAAGAAGACGGCAATAAAGGAGGCGATGAATGCAAAACAGGAGAACAGGAGAGGCGGAAAACATATTCATAAAGGAGGTATTCAGCGGATATTCAGGCAAGGTGAAGGGCGGGCTGAAAGGGCAGGGACAGAAAGAGGCGAAGGGTGGTGTGTTGTTGAGGGTGAACAAGAGTAAACAGAGAAGAATGGAACCCGGCGGAAGGGACAAACGATACATTCAAAAAGGGAGGAAGAAAGGACGGGAGGGAGGGAGGGACTAACAGGAAAGATGAAAGCAGTCAGGGCGAAGAAACGGAAGGAGATGGGAAGAAAGGGAAGGCGAAATAAAGAGAGGAAGCAAGGAATGTATAGAAAATATAAGAACAGGATGGGAGAAGAAAC
The DNA here is from genome assembly GCF_024679095.1 of Eriocheir sinensis. Lineage (NCBI taxonomy): Eukaryota > Metazoa > Arthropoda > Malacostraca > Decapoda > Varunidae > Eriocheir > Eriocheir sinensis. Next base: position 12,562,152 of record NC_066549.1, on the reverse strand, counting down.
GGAAAAGGAAGTTGTGAAGAACGGAAGAAAGAAAGGAAAGGCAAAGGAAGGGTGACAGGAAGACAGGGAGGGAGAAGAAAGAGAATGAAAGAAGAAAAAAACAAAGCAATGACATGAGGAAGGAAAATAAAATGAAGGAATGGAAGGAAGGGAGAAAGTAATACCGAGAGGAAGGAAGAGAGAGAATGGGAGAAAAAAAAAGAGATAGGTAGAAAAGGCGGCCCGGATGAAACCTTAAGAGGAGTATGCACCCTTTCAAGAACAGACTATGCAAACACACACACACACACACACACACACACACACACACACACACACACACACACACACACACACACACACACACACACACACACACTTATCATTATCGCCTCCCTTCAATAGTGCTTAACCATCAAAAGAATTCCGACTGACTAGCTCACCTGATTTTGCAACCTCCCTTTCAACTGCCAGGTTTCTTTCTCTTAACCTGTCTCAGTGGCTTAACTCTCCACCAGTCAGCGAGGGCTTGTCAGGTGCATCCCTCCTACCACCTGGATGTTCCACTTGACCTTTGCCTGTCGCTGCTGTTTGGGTATTGAATGTTTCTCGTCGTCTCTGCTATTTCTCCTTCTTTTCCACCTACTTGTATGCTTCTTCATTCGTTCTTGTTTCTTTTCTTTTTCTTTTTTCTATTTTTTCCTCTTCCTCTTTTTTCCTTTTCCTTTTCTCTTTTCAATATTTTTTCTTCTTTTCCTCCTCTTCCTAATTTTCTGCCTCTTTTTCCTCTTTCTCCTTTATTATTATTCTCCTTTAGCTCCTCCTCCTCCTCCTCCTCCTCTATTAAAAATCCAGTATTCCGAGCAATCACCAATCAACTGTCTTCCTTGCATGTGTAATCTCTCTTCCTCCTTGCAAATAGGGTTTTCCGCTCCTTCATCAGCGCTGGTTCTCTTGTTGCATTTTCCTCTCAAGTCTCTGCGCCTGCGAGTCCTAAATCAAGTTGGAAAGTTTGGTGTTACTTCCAGGTCTCAAAAGTCGTGAAGTAAACGTCGGTTGAATGTTGACATGGATTTACTTGCAAACTTCCTAATCACGCCAAGTTTGCTTAAAGATCACGCAAGCTTGTTGACTCTCGCTGTTCGATGATGCAATATTTCGTCTTTCAATGTCAAAATCATCCGTCCGGGAGTAGCTGGGGCGGCGGAACGGTGTCACTGCGTCCCCTCCTCCGTGGCAGACAGAAAAGATGCTTGTGTAGATTTTTGAGCATGTCGTTCCTCGCTGACTTATTTCACTAGTTATTAGTTTTCCTTACTACGGCATTTATGCAAAGAGGCTTATTACATTTTAAAAGTGTAGTTACAATAGAAGAAATCATCCGTTTCATGGAGTTGCGGCTGAAAGGACCAGTAAATCAATTAGTTCATATTCCAGGAATCAGAATGCATAATTTTGCTTGTCCAGTCAGACATCATTACCAGAATATAAGACAGTCGTCAGTATTAATCTTCCCGAACAAGACGTGTTGGGCGGAGGACACATGTTCCGCTGCTGCCTCCTCCCTCCACACGCCCGGGTGTATCTCACTCATGTCAGTGTTGGGGCGGCAGCAGATCGCTTATCACAAAGACTTCATCAAACAGCAGATTTTTTTTCACCGAGGCCTCTTCATACTGTTACTCGTGATGGAAAACAATGTAAAATATGTAAGCTTCTGTAAAATTGTGTACATCATGAGACATTAAAATGGACATTTAGAATAGGCATTTCTAATAGTTTTCAAGCAAATTAAATGAAAATCACTCCATATCAGTTCACTCGACCACCAACAGAGGGTTTTCGCGCTGCGCCCACTAGCAACATGAACGCTCGTGGCATCCATTCGCGACTCGAAGATGGTATTCGATAAAGACACAAAGAAAAATTATCCTGCTTTCTTGTGTCATTACTATTGTTAAAGTGGCTCATTTTTCCTAGGCATTGTTGCTGAAACCGCTGCAAGACAACTGTTGGTAGGACTGGCGTGCTTCCCGTTAACCGTACACGCACCGGCCTCCCATACAGGGAATGAACTGCCATTGGGGGCTGGGGGGATTGAAGAATGGGCTGCCCCCCCTTCCCTGGGATACATCCCCAGCGAACCAAGTAACAACAACGTCGTATAGCCCTTGGTCCATTTTTTCAGCGGTTTTTGGACAGTCTTATTTCTGTATGTTTCGGCATAAAATAATCACACTCTTTAATATGTTAAGGAATTAGCATAACTCCAGTATAACAACAACTTTCGTCACTAGATTATACATTTCCGATACTAGGCAGTAAGTATTTTCCGATACCGAAAAAAAGAAGGCGAAATCGATTTCTGATGTTATCTCGCTCAAAATCTATAATAAGTTCATAACTTATGATACATGCCAGGGATAAGTATAATCTGTTATCACCACGGGCTATGTCGTTAGACTTTTCACCAAAACGAGGCTGCAAAGAATCGTTACTAAAGCAAAACCAACACGACGGGAAAGTTCTCTGGGTGGCCGCGGGTGGCGACTCGTCCTTGTGGAATATAGACTGTTACGTCAGGATATGTCGTCAAATAAATAAAAAAAATATATACAATGTAACGCGCTTCACTATTTTAGTAAATTTTAATAGTTTTCCCGGGACACAGCGGTTACCCATAAATATGACTCAGGCATACCAACATTTTTATCCTGGGCGTTATAACGTGAAGAGATCCGTAGACAGCTAGGACACCAGCAAGATGTTTGGTGATGGTGAGGCGACTAAAACTATATCCCACGATTTAAAGCACGTGTAGGCTACAATACAGAAGTAACACTGTATTCCACTTCCGAATACTACAATGAGTCCTTTTGATATACCTCGGCTCTCCTCTCCACCACCAGCCGCGGAGCATAGTTGGAGGAATTCCAGCTCCGGCTCAACAGCAGCGCCGCCTTTGAACCCTGAACCAGAAAATGTATAAACATATATATTGTTTTCAGTGCTGGCTCGGGAATTGTGACACTTATTTATGATATGAATAACATTCCACGCGTATAACAGAAAGAAAGAGAGAGAGAGAGAGTGTGTGTGTGTGTGTGTGTGTGTGTGTGTGTGTGTGTGTGTGAGAGAGAGAGAGAGAGAGAGAGAGAGAGAGAGAGAGAGAGAGAGAGAGAGAGAGAGAGAGAGAGAGAGAGAGAGAGAGAGAGAGAGAGAGTTAGAAAACAAGCTTATTACCAGCATGCATCATCATTACGTGACTCTGAGGGCCCGGCCTTGGCCACGCTCTGAGTCTGTTTCATGGGTTCCTGCACGCACTCACTCCGACCTTTGCAACGACGGGAATCCACTGCCATTCTCCTCCTCCTCCATCATCATCATCATCATTCGGTTCTTCCTCCTTCTACGCCGCCGCCTCCTCATCCGCCCCTTCATTTTCCTCCTCCTCCTCCTCATCATCATCATCATCATCATCCAGTTCTTCCTCCTTCTCCGCCCCCTCCTCCTCCTCCTCCTCCTCCTCCTCCTCCTCCTCCTCCTCCTCATCATCATCATCATCATCATCATCATCATCATCATCATCATAATCATCATCATCATCATCATCATCATCATCATCATCATCATCATCATCATCATCATCATCATCATCATCATCATCATCATCATCATCATCATCATCATCATAATCATCATCATCATCATCATCATAATCATCACCATCATCATCATAATCATCACCATCATCATCATCATCATAATCATCATATCATCATCATCATCATCATCATCATCATCACCATCATCATCATCATCATCATCACCATCATAATCATCACCATCATCATCATCATCATAATCATCATCATCATCATCATCATCATCATAATCATCATCATCATCATCATCATCATCATCATCATCATCATCATCATCATCATCATCATCATCATCCAGTTCCTCCTCCTCCTCCTCCTCCTCCACTAGAGGAGGAAGAAAAAAATGGAAAGAGACGAACAAGAGAAGGATAATGATGATGCAGAGGAGCAAGAACAAGGAGATAATAGTCATGAATAAGAGAAGAAAGACGAAAACTACTCGGCAAAACTTTTATGACGTGAGTGCCGTTAACAGCGGGAAAGTTGAACAGTGTAAAAGTTTAATGAACGAAACTTTTCAGCTAAACAGCAATAGAAGCACATTTATACTTTTCTCTCTTTGTTTGTGTTTTGAAAGTGTTCGAATACATTTAACAGAAATGAGTGCCAGAGCTATTGAATGTTAAGATAGATAGCGAAATAGATATCTTCCGGGATTTATAGATAGAAATAGATGCACGCATTTATTCATACATGCATATGAGGTATATTCCAGAGTTGCCTACTAGCGGGTATAGGGTCACAGGGCCCACGAAGCTTGAGCTATTCTTTCAATTATCGTAAATTACCTGTGTTTCTCTGGGGCTTGTAACAATTACACCAATACAATAAGTGACACTATTGATAGTAAAAATGTAGCTGATCATTCTCGTTGTTTTATTTATTGGTAAACGAAAAATATATAAATGCCGTCCGGCAGCCTCTCCTCATCCAAAATCGTTGTTCTATGAAAGCCATGCGAAATCAAGCAGAAATGAAATTTAAAAATAAAAAAAAATACATTACATTATATGCTGAGTACCTGCTTTGGGTGCATCAGTGTCGCCTTCGGCGAAATTTATCAACAACATTAGGGCGTCAGGCATGTCGAGAACCTTCTCCTTCACAACAATAGAAAGGCAGATCTTTGTGGCTCAGTGAGGTCACCGGCTTCCGCCCCCAGCATATTATACTCCGTCCTCAGCTGACTGCTGGATGTTGTGTGGGATGAACCAAGACCTTGGGTGGACGTCTCCCACTACCAGGAGCGTGGGCAGGTCAAAGGTGATGGTGTATAAAGCCAGGAGTCGTGAGTGGAGGGAATCATTATTGGACGGAAGCAATTGTCGCACACGGACAGAAAACAAAGGAGGCTCGCTTTCTGCCGACATGCCTGACGCCCAAATGTTTTTGATAAATTTAGCCGAAGGCGACACTGATGCACCCAAAGCAGGTACTCAGCATATAATATAATGTAAATAATATTTTTTTAAAGGTTCATTTCTGCTTGATTTCGCAGAGCTTCATGTAAGAACGATTTTGGATGAGGAGAGGCTGCCGGACAGCATTTATATTTTCTCTCGTTTACTAATCAATAAAACAGCAAGAATGGTCATCTACATTTTATTGACAATAGTGTCACTTATTATTTTGAAGTGTAATTGTTGCAAGTCCCAGAGAAACACAGGTAATTTACGATAATTTAAAGAATAGCTCAAGCTTCGTGGGCCCTGTGACCCTATTGCTGGTGACCCCTGCTAAGAATGAATATACCTCATTGACAGACAGGCAGAGAGACAAACAGACAGACTGACATTAGAAACTCATAAATCTGATCTTTAAGTTTAGCCGCTGAAAAGTAGCACTGAGTAAAGAAAATGGGAAACATAAATGTATAAACCTCCTTCAAAACTCTCCCCCTAAGAAGATCGAACCTTTAAGACTTTTCTCAGTAAGTCGATCAAGTCAAAGAGCAAAGGATTAATGGGATTGAAGACCGAAGGAAACAGAATTGCGATGATTTCTGTCCCTTACCTTGTGTTGGGACGGGTACTCTCTCTTGCTACGCAGAGGGAAAGGAAAATGGATTGGGGTCATTAGTTTTTCAAGAACCAGACCTAAGGAGGAGGAATGGGGCGAGTGGAAATGTGTTGGATGGTTTCTGTATTTGGTGAGGTATGTTCTTTAGCGCAGTGCAACAGGTGGAGCCTAAGAATACAAATTATATATAGTTATTATTATCATCATTATTGTTATTATTATTGTTGTTATTGTTGTTGTTGTTATTGGGTTCCATGAAAGGTTATAAAGGAAAAATAAATCAAATATGGACCCAAACAAAGTCCCCTCGATGAGCAGACATGGATTTGATGATGGACTGAATAATAAACGATAGTGGCAGTAAAGTAAGAGGAAGAATGAAGAAAAAAGGTGACCAGAAAATACCTAATAAGTTAACAAGAGAGCGTTGACTTTTGTTTCAAACTCATCTGTGTCAAACCTGTAATCAGTAACCTCGACACCCCTAAGACGCAGGGAAGAATTAAATGATAAAGGTGAAAAGGGAAATATAGAGAAATGAGATAAAAATCGCCTGTCTAACTGATAGTAGTTAAAGCAACAATAGTTTATGAAAATAGTAAAGCCAAACATGTACTTAGATATAACTTATTATGAGAGACCAGTACAGCCTGAGGGTTATAACTATATGATTCCTTCTTGTACAGCATTAGTCCAGTAATAAAGAGAGTCGTTGAATGCTCACTTGCATAAAACACAAGTGAAGACGCTTGAGTACGTGTTTTTTACATTGTTTTAGAATTTCAATAAGCATTATTCAAACGAGGTTGTGATTCCTAAGTTCCTGAATACGAGATCAAGTCACTACAGTCGCTCCGCCAATCTCCGTCCTCCCACATTAACTAATCAGTTTAATTAATTATCTGCTCCGTCAATCGACAGTTCAGTAATCAGGAACTTGTGTTGTTGCTGCCCGTCACGAATCACTCATTATATTATCATTGTCTGTGACTTGCTACTCATCATCTATTGTATCGTGTCCCTCTGCTCTCCTCCACCCGCTGAATAGATTAGATATATTGTGTCCTTCACATCAAGTGGTGCTGTATAGTAACGTCCACTTCCTCCCCCCTGCATAGTTCTTTTTCAGAAGCAAGTTCTTAATAAGAAATTACCTTATTATTAGAGATTCTGTTAAAGCACGACAGTTTTTTTTCTAGTATGTTGCCAAAGGATAAGACAACCTTCATTTTATGGATTCTGTAAACACAACCCTTTTCTTAAAAGATTGTTTAAATGTAATGAATGTATTACGTTCGGATGGAAGGTTAATTGGCGGGCGTGGCAAGGGCAGAAAGGAATAATGTAATCTTTTACTTTTTGGCCGGATTATCCCTCAAAGGTTGGAAAGTCGAAGAGACTGAATAATTAACTCATAAACAGGATAGTTCTTAATGGATCTGGGAGCACGTTAATTTATAGGAAGGAACAGGGGAGAAAATTATGAATAATGTTAAAAAAAAATTCGAGTTTCCCATCAAAGGTTGAGTGGTCATATACGTGGATTGAAACAAAAAACTCAAAACAGACAATAATTTAATGACAAAATGTTTTACTCTGAGAAGTGAATGCGAGTCATTGGCAGGAGAGAGAAAGGGTGAGAGGAACCCGGGGTTCACTAAGAGCCGAGGCAGAGAACAGATTAGCAGAGAGAATAAAACTTAAAAGGCAGTGCGAGGGAGTGGGGAGATTTAAAGAAAATTTAACGATAGATTACTTATTTGTTATTCATGCTGAGCCAAAGATACTGAATCAATAGTGATGAAAGAGTGCATCTTAACCAACTATGTTGTATGTATTGCAAACTTAAATCAAATGAAAGTACTAACAAAAGGTGAACAAAACATTGCAATTGAACGACGATTTGTTAGCAAAAAGGACAATGGGACTTAATTAACAGTTGAGACAGAGAACATCATACAACATTGCATTGTTCTTAAAGAAAGCAGGTAGCGGGAAAGTATGGAGAAGTACAATAGGAAAATTTAATGGATTAAAGACCAGTCGTTTCAGGAGACTGAACTCACACGAGTCGAGGCAGTGAAACGTTTTGCATATTGCAGTGTACTGAGAAAACCAAGCACAGGAAAGCGAGGAAAAGCATTAAAAAAATCATAAAAAAGTGGTGGACGGAAATTGAAATTGTTGGAAAAGACTGAGCCATGGATCCAGGCAGAGTACAGCTTAGCCGACTGTGTGGCACGAGAACAAGACACAGTGCGTGGTAAGGCACAGTGCAGAGAAGAGAAGATGGATCAACGACACGGACAGACAGGAGGTGTCGGGAGTGGAAGGTGGTGAGGTCACGATAATACAATGGTAGAGGGATTAGAGGAAATGGAACACACACACACACACACACACACACACACACACACACACACACACACACACACACACACACACACACACACACACACACACACACACACACACACACACACACACACACACACACACACACACACACACACACACACACACACACACACACACACACACACAAACACAAACACACTCAAACCAAATTCTCATCCACTTGCATAATTTTCGTCCACGGCTTTGATTCAGCGCCTATACAGATATCTTCTTTACCCCCCCCTCCCTCCACCCCCCACACGTACCAGGTTCTCAGGAAAGCAATTAATTGGCCCCTTCAAAGTTATAAACACTCGTCTCGAGGCCACAATACCTCGTCAGCCTCAGCGACACCTCCGAGCCCTTCACCACCACCACCACTATCACTGACCTCAAACGCCACCACCATCACTTCCTTATTTTATTGGTATCAATGCATCTCAAACGCCATTAATTCCAACATAACTATAAACATCACCACCACATCTTCCTTTCCTTTTAACGCCAACACCAACACCAAAACCACCACCAACACAACCATCACCACTATCACCACCACCAACAACAATAACAATAGCTACTACTACTACTACTACTACTATTACCACCAATATCACCACCACCACCACCCACGGGCTCTCAACACTAGCCTCTATTTTACACACCACATTTATCACCAACACTCGCTCATTATCACCACCAACAACATCCATCATTTAACACCACTATTCATCATCACTCTCCACACCACCCACCACCACCACCACCCCTACCACCAGGCTTTCTGCACTCGGCTTTTCACTCCTGTCAACACCGCTGTTCAGGAGAGCTTGACAAGTGGTTCAAGAAAGCAGCGTTGCATTCACTGATATTCTGAAATGCGCCTCGGATATCTTTCTCCAAATTCACATAATAGTTTGATTCTGAGCTTCGTGACTAAGAGAGAGATAAGAAATATAACTTTTTTTCATGTCTATGTTGTTGTTGACGGGATTTTTCTTTGAGTTTTACTTGTTTTTATTTATTCTGTTGGCTGCGAAAACTTGCCGTTTTCTTTACTCCAACATTCGTGGGCTTCATAAGAATATGAAGGATCTTACAATGGCTGCTGTCAACCATGGCATTGTTTTCTGCGCAAGAACTCTTCTGTCTAACATTAGAGATATTTCAGGGCTTGTTATTCCTAATTTTAATAAACCTGTTCTTATTAGACGGGATTCCTTTCCTCGTGCTCGCGGCGTGGGTTTGTATACTAGATCTGGTTACAGTGCACAACACTTAACTAAATTTGTATGTCACTGCCATGAGATGCAGCTTGTCAAAGTCTCTAGCAAATACAATAATCATTATATTTTCAGCCTATATAGGAATCCAGATGCTAATAATAACTTGTATGATTGCCTTTTAACTGCTATGGCTTCAATACAGTCAGTTGTTGTCGAAGAGTCTTTTATATTTGTTGGAGACATTAATGGACATCACCAAGAATGGTTAGGTTCTATATCTCCAACCAATAGTAATGGTCTTGCTGCGCTGGATTTCTCTAATTTGTCTGCTTGTGAGCAGCTGATTCATGGACCTACACACAGTTCTGAGAACTGCCTGGATTTGGCTTTAACTCACATTTTTGGTGTTGTAGTGGCTTCTGTCCTTGCTCCAATAGATACTTCTGACCATAATGCCATTTATTTTAGATCTGTTTAGACTTCACTGTGCCTGATATCACCATTTCCCGTTAGGTCTATCTTAAATCTCGAGTCGATTAGGACAATGTTTTGAAATTGATAATATTCATTGGCATACTATTTTTCGATCCTATAACCCAGTCTCTGCTCTTTATACTTGTCTATTAGATATTTTACGCAGAAGAGTTCCACCTAAGATAATCAAATCTCGTATGAGAGATAAAGCCTGGTTTAATGATGACTGAAAGCGGGCCTGTGATGATAAGCAGGCTGCTTATCCCCTATGGAGACAGAATGGATGCCAGTTTCTATGGGATAATTATGTTGCTCTTAAAGTTGATCCTCAGAGAATCTATAATGCAGCTGAAGCTGCTTATAATTCTCATATACAGGAGGTTCTTGCAGGAACTATTCAACCACACAAATGGTGGGCTTCTCTTAAATATTCTTTGTTTGGTGTCGATTCTAGCATTCCTCAATTACGCGAGTCTGAAGGTACATTCTCCTTTAATCCTTTAAGAAAGGCTAATTTACTTTCTGATATTTTTTTTATTAACAAACAGTGTGATGATGAATTATCCCTACCTTTGACTTGTTTCCCCTTTCCAAAACTTAGCTCAGATGCATCTAGATCCAGTGAATTGAAAAAGTACCTTATAGATCTTGATATATTTGGTGGGACGGACCCAGATGGGGTTTTTTCCTCTATTCTATAAGAAAATTGCTTCGTTATTGGCACCAAAACTTGTTATAGTATTTAGGTTGCTGCTGAAGTCTGGTAGTTTTCCTTCTTGTTGGCGCAAGGCCAACATCAACTTTTCCTACAGAGTACCGCCCAATTTCTATTACTCCTATCCTCTCTAAGATCGTTGAGAAGCTTTTGGCTAAACGGCTTTCCATACACTGTGATAAATTCAATCAGTTACTTGATTCTCAGCTCGGATTCCGTAAGGGCTTGGGAACACGTGACGCTCTCTTGACTCTGTCTCATGACCTGCAGTCTTCTTTGGATCGTGGGCATGAGTCTCGAGTTGTTGCTATTGATTTTAGTTCTGCTTTTGATGTTGTGAATCATAGGGCTCAAATTTATAAACTACAACTCCTTGGTATTGGTGGAAGTCTTCTCAGTATTTTTAAAGAATTTTTAACTAATCGATCACAGTGTGTGGTTGTTGACGGTGCTGCTCTGCTTCTCGGCCTGTTGTTTCTGGTGTTCCTCAGGGCAGTGTTCTTGGACCTTTATTTTGTAACATTTTTATTTCTGACTTGGGCATTAACCTCGAAAACAAGCTTATTTCATGTGCTGATGATACAACTCTATGCTCCTCTGTTCACTCTCCTATCAACAGAGGTGAAGTTGCTGCATCTCTGAATAGGGACTTGGCAATGATCACCGCTTGGTGTCAACTTTGGGGCATGAAGCTTAATGCTAACAAAACGCATTCCATTACCATCAGTAGATCCCGTACCTTGAATCCACCTCATCCTTGTTTGCATATTTTTGGTGAATCGATTAAGGATGTTTCTTGTATTCGTTTGTTGGGAGTCACTCTTGATTCTAAACTGACATTTGAGAAGCACATCCGTTCCATGTCTTCCACTACTGCACAGAAGACAGGCTTACTTCGTAAGTGCTTCAAAACATTTGCTTGTGACTCAACTGTAATCAAATCTTTTTATGCATTCATTTTGCCCCACTTTGAGTATTGTGCTCCTGTTTGGATGTCTGCTGCCAATTGCCCTTTAAAGTTACTTGACAGAGCTATCAATTCAATTAAACATATTTCTCCGGCACTTGTTCTGGATCTTGATCATCGGAGTCAAGTTGGTGTCCTTAGCATTTTATTTAAAGTATCTTTTAAGAATAATCGGCATCCCTTACACAATGCTCTGCCTTATCCTTTTACTCCTGCCCGGGTCACGAGGTTTGCTCTTAGTCAAAACGATCTTGCTTTTAATCCTATGAATTTTTGTACGACAAATTTTCACGATGTTTTCTTCCGTCGTTGACAAATTTACGAAATCAGTTACCCAATGAAATTGTCCTTTCTGCAGACATTTCTACATCTAAGTCTCGTGTGAATGTCTTTTTGCAACAGTCATTTTATTTTTCCTCCTTTTAGCAATGACTGGCTAGTTTCTTAACTATTCGTTGCCTTTGCTTCTCTCCAGTACCTTTTGGTATTTTGTGTGGTTCAACTTGTATCTGCACTCTGGAGGGAGGCTTTGGTAACTTATCGTAATAATAATAAAAATAATAAAAGATTATACCTCGATTAGATTTGATGGCTAGTACACAAACAAGAGATAGACAGACATACGCACAGACAGTCAGACAGACGGACAGACAGGCAGGCATACAGATAGACAGACAAAAGGAAAAGTAGGGCAAAGAGGGAGGCCCAGACGTTACAAACCAAGAGTTATTATCCTTTTTGAAAAGGTTTTTACACACACACACACACACACACACACACACACACACACACACACACACACACACACACACACACACACACACACACACACACACACACACACACACACACACACACACACACACACACACACACACACACACACACACACACACACACACACACACACACACACACACACACACACACACACACACACACACACACACACACACACACACACACACATACACTACATATATGAATGGTAAGACGATTTGTATTCTTCTTCTAAGCGGTTTTTGAGCGAAAGAGAAAATTGCAATCATGTGTGATTTCCTTTCCCAGAAGAAAGGAAGGGCGAATACCAGGATTGGAATATGCTGCAGAGAGATTGATTGATAAATAGACCTATAGATAGATAAATAAATCCATTCATAAATACATTGATAGATACAGTTAGATATATAAATAGAGATACAGATAAATATATAGTTAGATTGATATAGTTAGATAGATAGAGTTATTTAGATAGATTGATAGATAAATAAATAGATAGATATAGATAGATGGATAGATAGATAGACAGATGCATAGACACAGACTGATAGACATATAAACAAATGAAAACCAAAGACAGACAGACAGACACAAAGAGATGAAGTGCTTTAAAAATCAACGATCCGCTTTGATTTGCATTACTTTTTAGGATATGTTTGTCTTTATACTCACTGTGTTGTAATTTCGCTCACCTGCATAGTGGGAGCTAGATGAGGTTAATTGGGGTCAGGAGCTCAGTGTGTCGCATTCACCGTGACCTCACCTCTGTGGAAAAAGAGAAAAGTTAATTGGAAAGTGTAGTCCGGGAAGCCTTTGACAAATTGTATTTAGCGAAAAGTTTCCACTCGACTTTCACTTCTTTGAGCTCGTTGGTGCGATCAAGATCTGAATTAAGGTTTTTAAATCTTGGTTGCGATGACTCCATTCACCCCCTGAAGCAGAGCGGCAAGGGCCAGGCCGCTGTATACCTACCCCTGATGAGGAAACTTTAGAACCCGGTAGCTGCGGGGATCATGTTTCTTAATGGTCCCTCTAAGCGAGAAAAATGAGAAAAAAAATCATCCCTCACACAAACCATTTCATAATATATATCAAAGCATTTGTGATCAGATTATGTATCATCTATTTTTGGGGATTTTTCTCATGGCACAAATTTGGCCCGTCGCTGCTACACGGTAAAGCCACAAATTTGGCCCGTCGCCGCTACCGGGGAGGATGTTCTTCGATTTCCCCTTTATGTTTTGTCCTGCGTCACATACTGTCCTTGAATAGGTAAAAGAAAAGAAGGGAGCCGCTCACACTCTTCCGGTAAAAAGTATCGAAATGTATGAAAGCGTGGACGATGCATTTTAGGAATTACAGAGTTTTGACTTATCTTTTCTGGCATTTCTACCAGTATTTAGTCCAGGTATCAGAATTTTATGGATCAAGGCTTTTTAATGCTTATATTATCACCATTTTCTACAACAAAGGAGACAGCTCGGGCACAAAAAAAGGAAACAACAATAAAAAAAAACCCGCTACTCGCTGCTCCCAAAAAGAATCCAAAGAGGTGGCCGAAAGAGAGGTCAACTAAATTAAATGGGAAGGGGCTGTTCACGTATTAACTAACCGTGGATGGTATATTATTATAGGAATTTCAGTGTTCAATAATATTCTAGATCTCTAACATGTAAACAGTGTACGTACGCCCAGAGGGTAGAAATAGTAATCAACTTCATATTGTTGAAATTATTAAGACAACCATGTGGAGAGTATAGCCCGGAGGTGAAAGTAAAGAAGCTGACAACACGTTTCAGTAATTATATATATATTTTTTTATAACAAAGGAGACAGCTCAAGGGCACACAAAAAGGAAATAGTAATAAAAAACGGCCCGCTACTCACTGCTCCTAAAAAAAAAGAATGTCTCTCTTCAGTTTCCAAGAGATTTCAAACCTGAGGAAGTTGAACATAAAAAAGAAATATCCTGTTTTGATCGTATTTGAATCAGTGAGACAGAATACATACACTCCGGCCATCTCAAATGTATGTGGAACTCTTAGAATTAAACTTTTATGCGCGTGTTCCCTTTCCAGAGTGAGTATTGATATATGCATAGACACAAACTGATAAATAGATAAGTAGATAAGATACAGAAAGACAAACAGACAAACAGAGGAAGGACATGCACAAGGAGATGAAGTGCTTGAAATATTCACGACCCGCTTTGATTTGCATATTTTCATGAACTTTTTATTTCACCTCATGGGGTCGTAACGTCATTCACCTGCAAAGTGCAAGCAACTGGGTGAGGTTAGATGAGGTCAAGAGTTCAGTGTGTCACATTCATCGCGACCTTACCTCTGTGGAAAGATAAAGTTAATTGGAAAGTGAAGTCCGGGAAGCCTTTGACAAATTGTACGTAGTCAAAAGTTTTCACTCGAGTTCCCGTTCTTTGAGCTTGTTGCTGCGATGACTCCATTCACCCCCTGAGGCGGAGACGGCAAGGGCCAGTCCACTCTATATCCGTGGAAGGAAACTTTAAGAGGATGTTCTTTGATTTGTCTGTATGTTTTATCCTGCGCCACATGCTGTCGTTAAAAATGAACTGACCAGTCTACACTATTCCCGAAAATAAAGTCGAGATGTAAGAAATCGTAAACGATACTACATTTTGAGAAATAGTGTTTTTGCTTATCTTCTCAATAACCAATATATTTTAAACCAGAGGAAGCCGAATATAAAAAAAAAGTTCTATATTGATTGTATTTGTAGTAGTGCATCGGACTATACCCTCCCCCATCCAGCCCTTTCGAATATGTTTATAATCCTTAGAAGTGATACACTTTTTTTGTATGCCCTTTCCAAAGTGAGTATTGATAAGCGTCAGGTTCTTTACTGCATGCGTTCAGACCCCCTCCCTTCAGTTTATATAATTCAATGCACCGTAAATAAGTCATAGGCCTTGCAACTCCGCGGAAGCCTAAAAACTGTTTCTTGTACCCTCCTTTTTTGTAGTCTGTCCAATCAGAGTGGGTACTGTACTCAGCAGCGTTCGTTGCTGCCAGCATTCAGACTCCCTCATCCGGTACATTGTCAAGTACCCAAACACCGTCCGAGTTTGTGGAATCGTTACTCCTCTTCGTCACCCCCTTCGTTCCCTTCAAAGTGAGCACTGTGACCCGCATAGTGTTCGTTACCGGGTCTGAATTCTCTCTGTGTTCTCGGATATTGCATGGTCAGCCTTCCACCCCCCCGCCTGTCAAGCCTGCCTGCTCGGGTAAACTTGTTACATGCCGCCCGTGTTAAAATAGAACTCGGGAAAATATTAAATTCTACTTCAAAACTGTCCACTCCATACAGGATTTTTCTTTTATTTCAGTGGTAAGTGTTCTGGTGGATGCTGGAGGGGTAAGAGCTACATGTTTCATGACAAGCAATCCCTCTCCCTAAAACCTCCTCTACCATGATGTCTCTGATAGAACTGTCCACAACATACAGGATTTTTCTTTTGTATTTCAGAGTGGTAAGTGTTCTGGTGGACTGCTGGGGAGGGAAAGCTAAATATACGATTCCAAGGTGATTCTAGCACCTAAAACCTCCTCTACAGTTGATTCTGGTAAGTATAACCCTGTCTTTTCATCAAGCCACAGAAAGGGGAAGCGGTGATGGTGGTGGAAAAGAGGGTGACGGTGACTCTGTTAGTGGTGATGGTGGCGTGGTGACTGGAAAATGGTACATCTTCTGCCTCACTAAAGTCTGTTCACTTAAGTCCGACCCAAGCTGACAACATAAACCTAAGCGTGTTTGCAATCTGAGTGCTGATTGGCTACTGCTATGGCTTCTGTTTGTGTTTATTTCACGAATCACTTTCTGCTAATCTGCACTGTGCTTACGAACACGCTTAGGTTTATGTTGTCAGCTTGGGTCTGACTTAACCCCTCGGATGCAGATTTCCTACAAGAAGACATCACCAAGCTACGGGAATGGAACAAAAAGTGGCTGCTACAATTCAATGAAGAAATATGTAAAGTCATGCACATTGGGAGGGGATATCCAGCATACCAGTACCACATGGGAAACACTCCACTATCCAGCACAGAGGCAGAGAACCTGGGACTATATGTTACCAGGCTACCAGTGAAGGCAAAATCTGTACCAATCGCAGCGGACGGGAACACACTATAGCATTGAGAGGGTTAGTTCGTGAGAGGGTTCATTTGTACTGAGACGATAGTGTGCTAGGGAAAGGCATTAGGTGCAGCAAATTTGTTTCACGGCGAGTTGCTACGCCTGAAAGAGTTAGCTGAAACGCTTCACTGGAATCGTTTCTGGGATACAGATGTTATTGCACTTCATACTGTTTTGCCGATATCGCTTTTGCCCCTGAGTTTTGTGTTTGACGGAAAAGAATCAATGAACGACGTATTAGAATTTGTCGCTGCGTTTCTGATTTCAGTGAACGGATGACT